>NC_079392.1:4864846-5164846 GCF_029220125.1 Pseudoliparis swirei | reverse complement strand
CTTTTTAATCAAACTACCGCAAACACGAAAACTGTAAATGCAAAAAAAAAAACATGGTTTAAAAAAAACAAATTTGAATTATTTATTTGATTTTTCTTTTGCTCGCCATACTTTTATGTATGTGATGTATATTTGTTTTCTCTTGATAAAAAAAACAACAACAGCTCAGTGATGAGCTGTGTCTGCCTCTGTTTACCTTCACTACTGTTGCCGGTGTCACTGCTCATATAAACAGGACGCCCCTCTGTCGTGAACTATAATGCTGTAATATAATGCGAGTACGTGTGCGTGTGTATGTGTGTGTGTAATATACTGTGTGTATGCGTGCTGTTCAGTGTGCAGTTAAATGTGTGTACATTGTGCGTGTGTGAATTTGTAGCTGTTAAACTTTCCGAGTCTTGAATTTACAATGCACTGTTTGTCAAATAAAGAAGACGAATCAATCACATCGATCAGCTTTTGGTAATCACTATAGATATAGATATATATATTTATATAGATTTATATAGATTTATAGATTTATGCTATAATAAGGTGAGTTAACCGGCTGCTTTTTGCTTCATATTTTGCATATTTCCTGAAGGGTCAAACTGTTTCTTTGATAACTTCTGAGACATAATTAACATTGTTTCATCACAGATTGTGGGCGGAGTCTCAGTATTGCGTGTAAAACTTCAAATCAGCGGATATTTTGTTCTTATCGGGGCGCATAGACGACACATAGTTATTAACTGGGTAGGTCAGATTGTTAATAATGCTAATAAAAAATGAATAACTGGGCAATTTAATATTATTTGCTTCCTGAGGCAACATTCACTCTCTACCTCACACACAATATATTCCTTAGTAGATTACAGAGGACGACTGCCTTCTGAAAGGCAATAAAAAAGGTAATAAAACTCTGTAATGACTTCCACTCGTATGCCAGAAGACTAAATTAATCATTGATGGAAGTGAGTCCGTTTTTCCTTCTTCTTTTTAAAAAAAAGTGCGAGTCTCATGTGTTTGACTGTATAAACTCTTTGTTTATAAAAGGTAAAGTTGACCAGGACGACTCTGAATGATCCACTTTCGGCGTTTTGCACACCGGAGCCGACGAGAGATTTACAGAAGCTCAACAAACCGCACACGGCGGGCTAAATTGAATCACATTTAAAGTTAAATTCACTTATAAAAGAAAGCTATTACCTGACAGCCTGTGGAGTCGGCTGCCGTGGATTATTCAGAGCAGCGAGAGCCTCATCAATTCATACGGGGGGATGAGAAAAAAAATGATTAACGGCACAGGAACTATTGAAAATGGCTAATGAGTACCATAAATACACATTAGGACGTGTAATTGACATAAAGCCGTTAACTGTGGCTAAGTGACGGGAAATTAAATTTGATTACGATAAAATGTGGCCTATGCGTTTAAAAGTATTAAATACATTCTCCATTTGTTTCAATGAAGCAGTAAAGTGAAAATGCTTCATCCTATGCAATCTAAAATAACCACATAGCGTGAGGCGTTTTGCTCTCCCGGCCTTGTACATCCGAGATGAGACGACGTGATTCTTCCTCTTCCTCTTCGTCACTCGCTCCGTTTCTCTCTCTTTTCATTCGCCTCTCTCTTTCCCTCACACAGCTCTCTCCTGCAGGAAGATGATGAAGAGCGAGCGGGTTTCTCCTTTTTTTCTCCTTTTTTCTAACGGTTATCTATTATTGAGCAGCAGTCAGCAGCAGCTCCGTCTCTATAGGCTGAGAACGTAAACATGACGAGAGACGAGCCCGGATCTGAAGAGATGAAGAGAGGAAGAGATGAAGAGAGGAAGAGATGAAGAGATCCCTCTCTCTCTTTGAGTCACACGTTCACCAAAGATCAAAGCAACTCAGAAATATAATGCTATTGTGTGTCTGTGTGTGTGTTTGTGTGTGTCTGTGTGTGATTGTGTCTGTGTGAGCGTGTGTGTGTGGCAACATTACGCATGGAGAAAGTAAAGACATGCTCTGCTGTCTCGACTCTCTTGCTGAGTGAATGTGAATCAGGAGCTTTAGCTTCACCTGCTGATGGAGGGGTTCACTCTGGTGCTGATGGAGGAGTTCACTCTGGTGCTGATGGAGCAGTTCACTCTGGTGCTGATGGAGGGGTTCACTCTGGTGCTGATGGAGCAGTTCACTCTGGTGCTGATGGAGGGGTTCACTCTGGTGCTGATGGAGGGGTTCACTCTGGTGCTGATGGAGGGGTTCACTCTGGTGCTGATGGAGGAGTTCACTCTGGTGCTGATGGAGGGGTTCACTCTGGTGCTGATGGAGGAGTTCACTCTGGTGCTGATGGAGGAGTTCACTCTGGTGCTGATGGAGCAGTTCACTCTGGTGCTGATGGAGGGGTTCACTCTGGTGCTGATGGAGGAGTTCACTCTGGTGCTGATGGAGGGGTTCACTCTGATGCTGATGGAGGGGTTCACTCTGGTGCTGATGGAGGAGTTCACTCTGGTGCTGATGGAGGAGTTCACTCTGGTGCTGATGGAGGAGTTCACTCTGGTGCTGATGGAGGGGTTCACTCTGGTGCTGATGGAGCAGTTCACTCTGGTGCTGATGGAGGGGTTCACTCTGGTCTGATGGAGCAGTTCACTCTGATGCTGATGGAGGGGTTCACTCTGGTGCTGATGGAGGGGTTCACTCTGGTGCTGATGGAGGAGTTCACTCTGGTGCTGATGGAGGGGTTCACTCTGGTGCTGATGGAGGAGTTCACTCTGGTGCTGATGGAGCAGTTCACTCTGGTGCTGATGGAGCAGTTCACTCTGGTGCTGATGGAGGAGTTCACTCTGGTGCTGATGGAGGAGTTCACTCTGGTGCTGATGGAGCAGTTCACTCTGGTGCTGATGGAGGAGTTCACTCTGCTGCTGATGGAGGAGTTCACTCTGCTGCTGATGGAGGGGTTCACTCTGGTGCTGATGGAGGAGTTCACTCTGGTGCTGATGGAGCAGTTCACTCTGGTCTGATGGAGGGGTTCACTCTGGTGCTGATGGAGCAGTTCACTCTGGTGCTGATGGAGCAGTTCACTCTGGTGCTGATGGAGGAGTTCACTCTGGTGCTGATGGAGGAGTTCACTCTGGTGCTGATGGAGCAGTTCACTCTGGTGCTGATGGAGGAGTTCACTCTGGTCTGATGGAGCAGTTCACTCTGGTGCTGATGGAGCAGTTCACTCTGCTGCTGATGGAGGAGTTCACTCTGGTCTGATGGAGGAGTTCACTCTGGTGCTGATGGAGCAGTTCACTCTGCTGCTGATGGAGGAGTTCACTCTGGTGCTGATGGAGGGGTTCACTCTGGTGCTGATGGAGGAGTTCACTCTGGTGCTGATGGAGCAGTTCACTCTGCTGCTGATGGAGGAGTTCACTCTGGTGCTGATGGAGGGGTTCACTCTGGTGCTGATGGAGCAGTTCACTCTGGTGCTGATGGAGGGGTTCACTCTGGTGCTGATGGAGGGGTTCACTCTGGTGCTGATGGAGGGGTTCACTCTGGTGCTGATGGAGGAGTTCACTCTGGTGCTGATGGAGGAGTTCACTCTGGTGCTGATGGAGGAGTTCACTCTGGTGCTGATGGAGGGGTTCACTCTGTTGCTGATGGAGGAGTTCACTCTGGTGCTGATGGAGGAGTTCACTCTGGTGCTGATGGAGCAGTTCACTCTGGTGCTGATGGAGGAGTTCACTCTGGTGCTGATGGAGGGGTTCACTCTGGTGCTGATGGAGGGGTTCACTCTGTTTCTATGTTACCGAACTCTTCCAGTCAATTGGTCTAAATGAGCTTCCTGCATTCCTCTGATTGGTTCCCAGAATGCACTGCAGGCCCCTTGTTATCAACTCCTGCAGTAGAAGCAGGCACGTGCACAGGTAGAGCCCTAGTGGTGCTCAAGCACCAGCCCTTTTGCCCTGGATGAGTAAAGTGCCCTTTTTGCTGGAGCCACTTTTTTCATTCATCCGTATTTAAGAATAAAAGTTTCTCTCTCTGTCGTCAACTCCCCCCAAATGTGTTTTAATATCCGACGGGGCATTTATTTGAGTTCTTGAGAGAATCTTGTGAGCGGCACTCACGAGCCCCCCCCCCCTCCCTCCTTCTCCTCCACTTCCTCCTCCGCGCAGTGCTCCTCGCGACACCAAAAGGCTGCACCTCCTTCTCCTCTGACCCGCAGCACCAGACCAACAGGTCGTGACGGTGTTTGTCCCCTGACGTTGTTTTGTGATAAATCAACCACAACATTAGCGCTGCTGAAAACATGACGTCACAACTGGTCCGACGTTTCCTAAAAAACAAAACAAATAAAAACTCACGAAATCAGTGATTTCAAAGCGTTGCAGCTGTTTACTGACGTTAGTTATGTTTAGAGAATAGAGAGGGAGAGAGAGAGAGAGAGAGAGAGAGAGAGAGAGAGAGAGAGAAAGAGAAGAGAGAGAGATATATATAATTCTTATTTCGTTCTATTTAACGGGCTAGTCTAGGATTTGTGTGGCCAGACTGGAAAAAAAAATCATACGGCCTCTCTTGTTCAGAGGGCCGGGCCAAATGTGGTGGCGGGCTGTATCTGGCCCACGGGCCTTAGTTTGAGGACCACTGCTCTTGGCTGTTGATGTCTATCAATATCGCTCATTTTGAAAATGAGGTCAGAGGGCAATACGGATCCGTATCAGACCAGCGAGGAGGGCAATACGTGGCTGGCATGACGCCTATTAGCCAATCAGAACGCTTGTACTGTTGTTGCCATATAATAATTCATCTTTATTCATAAAGAAAATGTAAACTAGCGGTCTAATCCTGCCCAAAGGAAACGCAGGTCGAGGAGAGCATCATCAGTGTAATGCTGCTTATGCTTCAATTCTGTCAGAGTTTTTTTTTGGCAATAGGTGCCCTTTTTTTTTGTTTGAGCACCTGCCCCCCAAAATGTCTGTGCACGTGCCTGAGTAGAACCACACTCAAAAAAACGATTCAAGCCCTTCTTAGAGGTGACACATTTTAATATTGTTTGATACATTTAAATAAATCAATTACAAAAATAGATATTTATATTTAATGGGTGTAACACAAAATGTATGAATACTTTCATTTATTACATTTATTTAGGTTAGATGGTGTGCATATCAACTCAAAATAAATGTGTTTCATTGAGGACTACCCTTTGCGCATGCGCCAGCTGAAAATCAGTTGTTTACATGAGGTGAAGACACGTTTAGGGCTGTACGGTGGTGTAGTGGCTAGCACTGTCGCCTCACAGCCAGAGGTCCCTGGGTTCAATTCCCAGTCGGGGCATTCCTTCTGTATGGATTTTGCATATTTTGTTAGTTAGTTAGTTTATATTTTGAGTTGGACATATTCATTTAATTTAATGAATATCGTAATTTTATTTGAGATGTATTTGATACAAATGAGTTGGACTAACTTAATTACATTTTATTGCACTGATGTGCTAAATTTGAGTTGGAGTTGCATATAATTATTGGATGGAAAACCTGCCAACAATTTAATTGAGTTCATCCAATGAGTCATTTCTTTGAGTGCAGCCTTCTCCCTGTGTTGCCTGTTTTTAGGGTTTTTTACCACTTTCTTGCTGCTTTTACCTCTTTTTCGGATCCGCTGACGACTGGGAATGTCTGGCTACCCTCAATTGAGACCGTTCAATTAAATAAAAGATGTTCTTTTTGTTAAATACACCTCTGACTGGTTGATGAGACAACCTCGTTACTGCAGTATAACCAGCATTCTCTCCAGTGGAGACTCCAGCCTTCTTCCCTGTGTTGCCTGTTTGTTTTTTACCACTTTCTTGCTGCTTTTCCCCCTTTTTTCCATGTGTTTATTCATCCTGTAACATGTCTGCTGACGACTGGGAACGTCTGTGTGCCAGGAGGCGTTTGTAGGATTCAAAGAAAGGGGAGCGGTATGTTCGGTTATGTTTGCGCCCGCAGCATTCGGAAAATATCACTGAGATAAAGATGAACTACTGCAGTGTCAAATATACCATTGAATGGGAAAAATATATACGAATAATATATATATATATATATGCAAAGAATAAGAGATGTCGATAGTTAATTGTTGTATTTTGAATTTGCTCGTTCACGCTCACTTGAGACAGCTATTCTCTTTCATTTGCCTCAAGTAAAACTAAATGTAAGCAGCTAATGCTCGTTAATAACTACCGATATATTATATTATATATATATATATATATATATATATATATAGCCACATTCTGTAACTACCTGGACGTACAGGTCACTCCGTGCATCATTTACTTTGAGCTCACCTCATTGGCTGTCTTCCTGGCTGTCTTGAGAGACGTTACTTGGCAGAGTGAGAAAGCCGGCGCAGCAGCCTCCCCAAGGTCCTAGTGCCCCGGGATTCTATCGTTAAGTATGATGATGGGCTATTAGATTGTAATTTGAAGGGGGAGAAAACATACAAACCAGAACGCACGCACATATGTAGCATGTTAGAGTCATAAATAACGTGTCCATGTGAGAAACAATAATTTAATTTCATAACACCTTTAAAAGAAAAAGAAAAATAATGTTTAAAGCGAATAATGACAAATCCTTTGTGGGGGCTGAAGCCCCCCTATAGGCCTAACAACACAGGCTACCTTCAATTAAGAATAAATGTATTTTTTCTTTATAAATACCCCTCTGACTGGTTGATGAGACAACCTTGTTCCGGATAGAAACACAAATGCACAAGAGCCCAAGAGTCCTCCTACTTGCAGGTGAAAAGGCTGCAGGCGTAATCACCACCTTGTGGAGTCGCCATCTGCGAGGTGCAGAGTCGGGGATCAGGAACAGATTCAAGCGTTGTGGGAATTGGCAGCAGGAAAAGGCAAGAACGTGTAATGTCACCTCTCTGGGCATCGGAGGCTCGAGCCGGTGTGTGTGTGTGTGTGTGTGTGTGTGTGTGAGGCTGAGTTTAACATGAATGTGCAGTGGTTGGATTAGCACGATGCCGTGTTGGCTTCAAGGACAATCTCAGTGGGGGAATTCAAATATACACGCGTACTCCTCTGCACTTGCAGAGCTGTTGAGTTAAAGTAAGTCTGTGAGTCTGTGAGCACTTTTGCAGATGGATAATACAATTGTAGAAAGTCTTTTCGTGGCTCCACAGAGAGAGAGAGAGAGAGAGAGAGAGAGAGAGCTGATCTAATTCTGATGAATGTCACCGAGTGTCACTTAGCCCTGACCGGCCAACTGCAGATGATCACACACCTGTCATTCCCTAAAAACACTAAAGCTGTTTCGAGTATAGAGGGAATCAAGTGATAGTAATTAAGAGAGAGGAAACGTGATAAATAGGCTATCTTCGAAAAGTTCCCATTATTTGAAAAAAATACCGCACACACACACTCACACTTTGATGAATATGATATGTAGCCCCCTGGCACTTTCTACTGCCGCTATTTCACACGGATCTTAAATATTGCATGTTTTTAATGAGTTGACCTGCCTGGTTGTAGTAAATTAAATTAAATAAAGACAATTCATCTTTGATGTTTTCTGAGGTAGCCCGTCTTATGAGGATGTCCCCCGTTAATGTAATCAATTGAATTCTTAATAAGTGTTTTATCGATTATTTGTCCGCTAATAACGTCCTGCCAAGCTACGGCATCGCTCCTCCACATGTTAGCTCCGTCATTATTGTTGTTTATTATAATCTGCATTGTTTGACAGTTTTTACTTTACTAAGATTGACAATCAGATATAAGCCATATAAAAATATGGTATGATGTTATGGAGGACTTAAAATGTCTTAAGTATAAATAAATACATAAATAAATGCATGAATAAACACAAGAATAAATAAATAAATGTTTTAATAAATGTATAAATGAATAAATAAGTACAAGAATAAATAAATAAATGCTTAAATAATTGTATAAATAAATACAGGAATAAATAAATAAATGATTAAATACATGTTTAAATAAATGATCAAATACATGTTTAAATAAATGTATAAATGAATAAATAAATACAAGAATAAATAAATAAATGATTAAATAAATGTATAAATAAATGTACAAGAATAAATAAATAAATGCTTAAATAAATACATGAATGAATAAATTTAAGTTATACCTAAACATTCATTAAATAAATTTCTACATTACATTACATGTCATTTAGCTGATGCTTTTAACCAAAGCGACTTACAATCCTTTTAAATGTATACACTGTAGATGCAACTACAGGGAGCATTTCAGGGTAAAGTGTCTTGCTCAAGGACACATCGACTAGGGCGGGGATTGAACCTCTAACTCCCTAATTGAAAGACGGACCTGCTACCCACTGACCCATAGTCTCCCACTTATTTCTTCATTTATTTATGTCTCTATTTATTTGTCCACGTGTATTTCTTCATTTATTTATGTGTGACATTTATGTGTCCTTGTATGCAAATGAGCTGGGGTCTCCATATGATGCAGCACTTGTCTATATCCTGCATAAATGACCAACGCGGCACCTCTAGCAACCTGTAAAAAATAAAAAATAAAGCATTAAATGAGTTGGGTTTGAAGGTCTCAGAGAGCGTTTTATCCGCCCGGCAGCCTCGTTGAATTGCTCTGACATGATGACACTGAGCACGTCACTGGACTCATAACCACATTTTGATTGCACTGTAACTTTTTTAACTTCCTGAACTGTGTGCCAAGATGCATCACCCCTGCCAAAGTCAGACCCGCAGTGTCTCGCGTGATCACGTCTGAGGTAAAGATGTTGACCTTTAATTATTGCACCCCATTAAGCTAATCACTTTAATTGTGTAATGAATACAAAATGTGTGCAGCAAGCTCAATGTCAACCGCATTCACAGTGTTGGGAGTTTGGGAGCTTCAAAGTTGAACAATTTGCTCTTTAAATATAGCCTTGCGAGTCGGGACATAATTACAGGGTGTGATTTTTACAGCAACTATACATCTGGAGAAATAATCTATTGATAACTAGGCTGAGCAGACGTCCTCTTTCCCCCGGACATGTCCTCTTTTTGAGACCTAAAAAATGCGTCCGGCAGGGATTCCAAAAACGTCCGGGATTTTGCTTCGTCGGATATTTGTGTTTCTCTGGGTCTTTCACAAACTAGTATTTACCCCTTACACGTTTTGGAAATGGTATCTCCCTTACGTTCCACCTTCTTGCGCGAGCTCTGACGGTATAGAGAACAGTCGTTGGTCGACCGATCTCAAGGTTGCCAGATACATGATAATTATCCTCCAAATACGACCATTTTGAGCCTTTGGTGTAACACCCTGTCTTGTTTCTCCTGTGTTCCGTGTCTCCTGTGTTCCGTGTCTCCTATGTCTCCTCTGTGTCTTCTCTGTCTTAATTGTTTCATTCCCTGCACCTGCCCTCAGCCACTCTTGTCTCGTTAGTGTCTGATGTCGTACACCTGTGTTTCCCCCCCTATATATTGTGTCAGTCTTTCCCTTGTCTGCTGTCGTATTGTCGTCTCTGGTTCCGTGTCCTTTTCCCGTCGTCCTGTCTGTCGTATCTGATCCTGCCTGCTTCGACCCTGCCTGCCTGCCTGCCTGGCCTGACCGACGATCCTCTGCCTGCCCCTTTTGGACCTTGTTTTTTTGTAAACTGTTTTGCCTCATTAAAGAGTGCTTTTTTTTCGTATAAGAGTAACTGAAACTGGGCACTTGGCAGATGATGGACATCAGGATTAAGTTTAACAACATTTAATGGCAAGAAGTGTAAATATCAGGCAAACCAGACGGGGTCATTTTTGACCCCAGAGGACAACAGGTGTGATTGTGTGCTGCCATTAGAAAAATGTAAATGATTCAAGAACAGTATCCTCACTAAACGTTGACGTGTACCGCTCTGTAATAATTCAAATAGTCAAAATAATCTAAAGTTTTTTTTTTAATTGTTTCATTTCCGTTCAGAGGGAATACTTTTTTATAAACAAGGTCTATTGGCCCTAAATTCCCCAAAACAAAGAGAAAAAGGTGTGATAATGGGTTGGACTGAAGTAAGACTAAAGGTGTAAAACAGAATTAATTGACAATTTATACTATATGCCTTAAATAACGGTCATAACCAGTCGGGGTCATTTTTGACCCCAGAGGACAAAGGTGTATGGCCAACGGGAGGACATTACGAGGGGTAAACAAACAATCAAGGCTCACGATGGTGGGTTTCGTGGTGACCCGGGCTCAACAGGAACAAGCTCGAAGGACCCGGGTCAAGACGAAAGAGGACGATATTTTCCCAGTACAGAGTATTAGTCACAACATCAGCCAATCACCTCCTCTCAAAGGTAGTTCAGCCTGTAACACCTTTCAGTTTGGCTCAAAGTCCCGCTATCAAAATGGAGAGGTCAAATGTCACGAACCCCGGGTCAAAATGTCACTTCCGGTCAAAATGCTAGACAAGTATTTTCACAATAAAAGTCCCATCTGTTATTGTCTGCATTAACGTCACTTCACGGGCTTCGACAATCTGAAATACTAAACATACATTCACTCTGATGCAAGATACATTAATTCTTGCCATTTACATTTCCATAGAGTAAACATTACCCCTATGCTTCATAACACATTAATAACAATATCAATATTCTCCATAATATGTCCTATTATAATATCTTTCTATATGTATTAATTTAAAGCTCACGACTACAGAACACCAGCGCTAATATATATTAAACGTGATGACCAACCTGGTAAGACGAGGGAGCGATTGTTCAACAGTTCAGGAAATCCCAGAAACAGCATCGGCAACATTTCTGTTCAGTCGACCTCGAAGCAGGAAGTAAACACCTTGACTTCCTGTGGTTTATGGCATTCCTGCCTCTTTGAACCTGCCTCGTGACATAAATCACTTGTGATGACCTCATCGCGTCAGAAAGGGCTTCCAGTGATGCACAGCCGGGTCGGACGACATCACTCAGGGTGTGTATAGCGTGAGTAGAGTTTGGTTTTGGTTTACAACGTCTTCAAATCTTCAAATCAAACCTCATCTTGAATTACCTATGGAGTGCGTATAGTGGCCATTTGTCCAAATAAATCAAATAGAACTATAAATCAAATTGCCACTGACGCACCGTGTTTTTTTGTTGTTTAGTTGACTCAGCCAAAAGAAAGTAATGTCCATTTCCGTATGTCATTATTCTTATAATTTATTTACTAAACAAACAAACAAAAAGAACAAACAAAATGCTGACACATAGGCCACCCAGGTGCATGCTGGTCCTGAAGCTACCCACACCTACATACAACCACAGGTGCCCAGTGTTACCCAATCAGTGACCCAATGCTAAAATTAATATATTTAAACAACAATCACAATGTATTAAACTAAACTAAACTATCATAAGAAAAAACTCTTCTAATATATCAAAAATATAACCTAAATAAGCAATGATTAATTAATAATACTTTACAATAAAACTAAATACAAATGTCAAAATAAATAGCTCCTGTGTGGCGATGTATTTGAAAGAAGGCAAAATAAATCATTTTTGGACCGTCATGGTATTTAAATTTGTTCCACAGACATCCGGAAAAAGTCCAAAGTTTTTGGAAAGTCTCAAAGTTGCTTTATGCCAGAGGATAAAATATTTATATTCAGTGTACGACTCAGCAATTCATTACTAAATTGTCCTTGCTTCGCAGTATGCTATTTATGAATGAACCCCATAAGTATTGTCCTGCATTCTAGATTCGCCTCTTCATCCAGATGAAGTTATAAACCTTTTCAGGGACTCGCTCTCAGCACCTTTTGAGAAATGTGGTTCAAATGTAACATTGATGCTCAACTCTGTCAACTCCATCTAAACTCCGTTTCCTCCAAGGTTTTCCCTGAAGTTGACGCCGAGGTGAGACGAATGACTTCCTCCTCAACGTGGTTCAATGCCGAGAGAGATTAAGATTGTATTCATATTAACCCTCCTATTACCTTTGGGGTCAATTTGACCCCATTCAATATTTAACGTCTAAAAAAAAAATATTGACATCATTTTTTTGCTTCATATTTCATGACTTTTCCACATTTTTTGGGGACAACTGGGAAAACATATTCTTCTTTGGGGTCAATTTGACCCCAGGCTGTTTGTCACTGTGTCAAACATATAGGAAATATCAACTTTTTTCTTTATTTAATAGGCTATTTAGGTAGTCAACATAACGTACCTGACACTTAAACTTGGAAAACAATATTAATTCTAATAGTTTTCCTGAGGTTTTAATTGCTGGGGTCAAATTGACCCCAAGGGTAAAAGATGTTAGTACATTTGAAGGTAACAGGAGGGTTAAATGTACTTACCCACAGGTGTCAAACACAAGGCCCGCGGGTCGGATCCGGCCCACCACGTCATTTTGTGTGGCCTGAAAGACACACGATCACCTCTTCTTAAAGAAAATAAATAAGGAAAAATCCTGTGCTTTTATTTTGAAGGTTTCAAATAAAAATGGATTTATGTTATAATATTAGAGACATTTTCTCATGTGCAATATTTCTACACTCAAATCAACAATAATCAAATGCAAAGAGAGTTATTTAACACTATGTTTGAGTAGTTTATACGTTTATATGTTTCAGTTACACCCTTTGAGGGAGACGTTGAAGGTACTTACCTGTTTATAACGCCGACTCAATAGCACTAGGAAGGCCTCAAGTAAAACCTAGAGTTTAAATCAGGGTCAAAGGTCAAAATATCACCGTGCTATCTACGACCCGTCTGCACATTCACACTTCTCACTTCCTCGTCGATCCTCTCCATCTCTTCCTTCCTCCCACCATCCCCTCCCCCTTACCTTCCTCTCCCGTCTCTCTTTCCTGCGTCCCCCCATTGTTCATTTCCACCCTGAAGCCTCTGAAGTTTAAATGTAGCCAATGATTCCTCTGTACTTAGACTGAACTACTCTGTTTACAGGAAGTAGTTTACTCTCATCTTATTTTTATGGTGTGAATCTTCTGCAGAGGAATATTTGAAGGTATGAATACGACCAATCGGAATGCAGCTTTAAAACTAACACAGTCCACGTACTGCACTCACTCACTAAAGGTTTGAGTTTAACTTTGTTATTGTATTTAATTTCTTAGTTAGATTATATCTTATTATTTCTCTGGGTATAAATTGACCTGGAGCCTCATTCATAAAACTGTGTCTATAAATCACAACATACGGTTGTTTCCCGGCCAAACAAAGAGTGCTTACAACCGTAAATATTCATATTTTCTGGAAATAATTGTCAATGCAAATTCAGAAGTTCATTCTGGAGATACGAGGAGGTCCCCGAACATCAGATCACACGGGTCCGATTCATTCAGGCTCCCTCATTGTCACCAGATAACAATAATAACAATAACACCACACACACACTCACACAAACACACACACACACACACACACACACTTACAACCTGCAGTTTGCCCGCCTCTCTCTTCAGTCCAGACCGCACTCACATGTTGATTTGATGATCCGACCAGAAGAAGGAGAGAGCAAGAGAGAGAGAGAGCAAGAGAGAGAGAGAGAGAATAAAATGTGTATCGCCATAGCAACAAGGTCGGTAGAGAAATCTGGTTCTCGCTTTTAATCTTTCTAAATCATCTTTGAAGAGATGGCTCAGTCACAGTGTGTGTGTGTGTGTGTGTGTGTGTGTGTGTGAGGGAGAGAGAGAGAAAGAAATACTGTGAGTATGAGAATGAATCTCCACAGTAATTGTGGCCTCTCTCCACACCTTCTCACCCCCCCCCCCCCTCCCCTCCCCTCTCCCCCTTCACTTCCTCCTCTTTTGTCAGGGTACACATTTTCTCTCTCTCTCTCTCTCTCTTCCCCGCACAACGCCACGTTTCCGAGCAGCAATCAGCCGGCCTCGTTTGGCCTCCGTCTCGCCGTGCGGCGGGTCGGCAGGCGGCCCCCCGGCGGGCCGGGCGTCCCTTCACAGGCTGAATTAAATATGTGGCGGGATGCTTTGTTGCAACGCGGCGGCAAAAAGTCGAATTGATTGAAATCCAGTGTGTGAATCCTCTTGTTGCGTTTCATATCCTCTTCTGTTGTGTACTCGCCCTTATCTGCCATCTTTGTTTTCCCCTCGTTTACCATTCTCCGTTCCCCGGTAAACAAATGTCAAGTCGGCGATTGAAAAAAAAAAGAAGAAGAAAGCCTCCATCTTTCCTGATATGAGCGTCATTGTAACTCCTCGAGCGCCTTTTGTGCTGCTTTGAGAATGAGTCGGCGCTTTCTGGTTTGCTAATACGATCGACGTGTGGATTAAAAAACGGAAAAAATATTTAAAAAATGGAAGATGTGCATATATTAGCGGGGCGTAAGTCATTTTAGGGCTGTATCACGAAGCAGCCGGGCTCAGAAAGCTGCTTAAATGATAATCTGTTTGCAGTCAGTCATTGATTACCTGCTCAAGACTTCAGGAACCTATCAGATCACTCCGTTCAACCACCACTCGTCACCGGGAGGAATTCACAGATTTTCTTTTCTTTTGAATAAAAAAAAAATCACTTTTAGCTTCTGGAGCTTTTTAGAAAAGCATCGTATCGCCCTTAAATTATTTATATTCTTCCTCTTTCTTATGCCGTGTCTGTAGGGGCCCCCGGCCTTGTTTAATATTTCACGTGTTGAAAATCAGACGGCGGCTTTCCTCCCAAAGGGAAAAGTCTTCTCATCATTTAACCTCCAGGCAACACATCTCCATACGAGCCAGCCACTAACCAGCCACCAACCAGCCACTAACCAGCCACTAACCAGCCACCAACCAGCCACTAACCAGCCACTAACCAGCCACTAACCAGCCACCAACCAGCCACTAACCAGCCACCAACCAGCCACTAACCAGCCACTAACCAGCCACTAACCAGCCACTAACCAGCCACCAACCAGCCACTAACCAGCCACTAACCAGCCACCAACCAGCCACTAACCAGCCACCAACCAGCCACTAACCAGCCCAGACAAGGTCCAGGATCACTACAGACACACTGATTGTTGCAGTGTGTCTCCCCTTGTTTCCTTCAGCACTGTGACCTTGTCTCACTCTAGACCCCAACATCTCATTCTAGACCCCAACGTCTCATTCTAGATTCCAACGTCTCATTCTAGATCCCAACGTCTCACTCTAGATCCCAACGTCTCATTCTAGATCCCAACATCTCATTCTAGACCCCAACATCTCGTTCGAGACCCCAACGTCTCATTCTAGACCCCAACGTCTCATTCTAGACCCCACCGTCTTTCTCTAGACCCCAACGTCTCACACAAGACCCCAACGTCTCACTCTAGACCCCAACGTCTCATTCTAGATCCCAACGTCTCATTCTAGATCCCAACATCTCATTCTAGACCCCAACGTCTCACACAAGACCCCAACGTCTCACTCTAGACCCCAACGTCTCATTCTAGATTCCAACGTCTCATTCTAGATCCCAACGTCTCTCTCTAGACCCCAACGTCTCATTCTAGATCCCAACGTCTCATTCTAGATTCCAACGTCTCATTCTAGATCCCAACGTCTCACTCTAGATCCCAACGTCTCATTCTAGATCCCAACGTCTCATTCTAGATCCCAACATCTCATTCTAGACCCCAACGTCTCACACAAGACCCCAACGTCTCACTCTAGACCCCAACGTCTCATTCTAGATCCCAACGTCTCATTCTAGATCCCAACGTCTCATTCTAGACCCCAACATCTCATTCGAGACCCCAACGTCTCATTCTAGACCCCAACGTCTCACACAAGACCCCAACGTCTCATTCTAGATCCCAACGTCTCATTCTAGATCCCAACATCTCATTCTAGACCCCAACATCTCACACAAGACCCCAACGTCTCACTCTAGACCCCAACGTCTCATTCTAGATTCCAACATCTCATTCTAGATCCCAACGTATCTCTCTAGACCCCAACGTCTCATTCTAGATCCCAACGTCTCATTCTAGATTCCAATGTCTCATTCTAGATCCCAACGTCTCACTCTAGATCCCAACGTCTCATTCTAGATCCCAACGTCTCATTCTAGATCCCAACATCTCATTCTAGACCCCAACGTCTCACACAAGACCCCAACGTCTCACTCTAGACCCCAATGTCTCATTCTAGATCCCAACGTCTCATTCTAGATCCCAACGTCTCATTCTAGATCCCAACATCTCATTCGAGACCCCAACGTCTCATTCTAGACCCCAACGTCTCATTCTAGACCCCACCGTCTTTCTCTAGACCCCAACGTCTCACACAAGACCCCAACGTCTCATTCTAGATCCCAACGTCTCATTCTAGATCCCAACATCTCATTCTAGACCCCAACGTCTCATTCTAGATCCCAACGTCTCATTCTAGATCCCAACGTCTCATTCTAGATCCCAACATCTCATTCTAGACCCCAACATCTCATTCTAGACCCCAACGTCTCATTCTAGACCCCAACGTCTCATTCTAGATCCCAACGTCTCATTCTAGATCCCAACATCTCATTCTAGACCCCAACATCTCATTCTAGATCCCAACGTCTCATTCTAGATCCCAACGTCTCATTCTAGATCCCAACATCTCATTCTAGACCCCAACATCTCATTCTAGACCCCAACATCTCATTCTAGACCCCAACGTCTCATTCTAGACCCCACCGTCTTTCTCTAGACCCCAACGTCTCACTCTAGACCCCAACGTCTCACTCTAGACCCCACCGTCTTTCTCTAGACCCCACCATCTCTCTCTAGACCCCACCATCTTTCTCTAGACCCCACCGTCTCTCTCAGATAACTACAGCATTGCGGTCCGGATGATTTTTAAATGCATTGTTAAGACTTTTTTCTCTTATTAAAAGCTCTCCTGCTGAACCAAACACACTGCGTACGTTTGATTGACAGCCGAGGGGAGGGGCCGACTCCCAGCAGGGGAGCAGGAGACAAATACATTTACAAAGAATGTACTTTACAATGAAAACAAGTTTTTAGAGCTGGCAGCTTTCCGACTGCTTAATGCAAAACCACATATAAATATAAACGTCTTTATTCTTCTTTCTGATCTTTTCTCAAAGGCCAACACAGAATATGTGATGTACAGATCAGAAGTCTTCACTTTAAAGTCTTTATGCAGCTGAAGTTGCATTAGTATACACCCTGCAGGCATCCAGAAAGGCCCAAAAACAGCGATTAAAACCATGCATGCCTGGTGTCTTCACAGGTGTGTTGGTCCTATTCCAGATGTTGATAGCCCAACTCCACATCCTCATATCTGGCAGCCATAAATGAACCGGACGTGGCTAATATTTGGCCGTTTCGATGCCAGAACACCGACGCTGAGCCGATAACGGTTTGGAGTGAGGCCGGCAGCCTCCATCGGATGCGAGCCTTGCCCGGGTTCATTTGCGTTATGACACAAACCAGGAAGAGATTAATGTTCCTCATGCACAAACAGAACCAACGCCTCGCTTTCTCACCAAGGCAGATGGTAAGAGGAGCGGAAGACAGATGGGAAAATTCCCTTTCTAGCGGTTTAATCCTCTTCAGTGAAGTAAGAAAGACAAATATTTGCCTGAAAAGACAACATTGTCTTTATTTGTTAGGAGGTGTTAAAAATGTAGTTTTTTTGGTAAATATGATTGATAGACTCAGATTACCAATTATCTGGTACAAAGGTGACCTTCGTTAACAATAGTTATTCATATATATCACAGATCGGTCCAGTATCATGACGGGTTGAGAAATACTAGCATAATGCATACCATTGGTTTTGAGTACGTGGAGACATTTTTTTTCCATTGTTTTAATGTCGCTTGACACGATTGTTCCAGAATATGACGGTTTTATGTTTCTGAGTTATTTTGAGCCCAATCGTGATGATTTAGATTTTTTTATTTTTGTTTTTATATTTT
The DNA here is from genome assembly GCF_029220125.1 of Pseudoliparis swirei. Lineage (NCBI taxonomy): Eukaryota > Metazoa > Chordata > Actinopteri > Perciformes > Liparidae > Pseudoliparis > Pseudoliparis swirei. The sequence continues at coordinate 5,146,987 of NC_079392.1, read as the reverse complement.
AATATTTCTTGTTTTTAGATTTTTTTTTTTTTTTAAATACCAAGACGAAAACCAATAAATTGCATTTCGTGATTTATTTGACAAACTTACATGAGAGTGATTTTCACAGCTAGTTTAATGAATGACTGATGTTTTTAGTTTTTTATAGCACCCGTATTTTCAAGTGTATTACGAGGGCGATACCTTTTATTAAAACCATTTAATGTTCACGCTCGCCACTTCTCAGAGAAGAGAGCGGGGGATATGGGATGAAACACGGCAATTCACTTTATTAGTTATTCTTAATGCTGCTCTTCCGGCAGTATAATGACGACTCCGGGGAAATATCATGGCCTCTGAGGTAGAACAAGGGTCAAAGGTCATATGAAACAGCTTATCGTGATAATAATCTTGGATATGTGAAAGTGAAAAACACATTTTCCTCCTCAATGGATCATGAACTGAGCATGTTGAGCTTTTTTAAATAACTTTTTTTTAAAGATAATTTTTATATGTTTTTACAGGTTTCTAAAAGGTAAAAATAAATATCTGCTGATTATTGTTTTCTCTGTCAACTACATATATGCAATAACTACACTAGCTACTATGAATGGAGCAATATAGCCGGACCCTCATAATCATTACCTTTTAAATATGTTCATTTATAAATCAAGAGGGACTTCTTGAATTAATGATTATGTTTGTTTTTTCAGGTCAAACTTATTTTCAATTTATAAATGAGCCTTTTGTTCTTTATTATTCAATTATTATTGAATCAACACACACACACAACCACAACAACATCTTCATGGATCTGATTATGTTACTGAGATTAATACGCCGGTCGTCGTGGACACACACATTAACCTCCGCAGAAATAATTATCTGTCACCGGAAATATGGCACAAATATATGTGGATTCTTGGAGGATTTATGGCGTTCGTTTACGGGGAGTTTCACTGCTGCAGGAGCCGGGAGGAAAAACACGGCGGTGAAAAATCGTCTGTCAATCTGTCGGCGCGAGAAGAACCTCGAACCGACAGATCTGATCTGAGAATGAAATATCAAGGGAAGTATAAGTGTTTAGATAGTCTGTGTGTCTGTCCTCATTATCTCTGTTAGCCTGTCTGTCTGCCTGTCTGTCTGTCTGTCTGTCTGTCTGTCTGCCTCTCTCTCTCTCTCTCTCTGTCTCTCTGTCTGTCTGTCTCTCTGTCTGTCTCTCTGTCTGTCTCTCTGTCTCTCTTCCTCTCTGCCTCTCTTTTGTCTCACTCTCTACTCTTCTCTGACTGCTGTCTTCATCTCTTCACCCCTCCCCGTCTCTCTTTCTCTCCGTCTCACCCTTTTTCTCCGTCTCACCTGATGCTGATGAGTTACTCATCATCAGATTAATCCCACTCTTAACCACCAAAGAGGAACAGAGGAACGACGGTGAAATGTCGTTTAACCATCTGCATTGTTTCTCTTTCCTTCACGTTTAAATTTACATTTTCTAATTATTGATGTCGATAAAAAGTAGAATCACAGCTTAATTGAGAAAAGGGATGTGTGAGTCTCCTGGGAAATACTGTGCAGGTGATGTGGACCTCCATGTATCACATCTTTAACAACTCATTGAATTATTGAGGCGCTTTAACAGAACACGGTCAGAACCAACACTGGCATGGACATTATAAGGATGTGAATAGCAGGGAATCTAATTAATTTGATTTGACTTTAACTGGAGCGTTTAATTTTGTTTAATTAGTATGGGTTGATTTCCAGTTATTTCAAATTATTACGCAATTAAATCTGAGATACAAAAAACTCAAATTAAAGTTGACAGAAAAGAACAGACTTTTAGTCTGCTATGAATTACACCTAATTTGATTTGCTAAAGTTCGATAACTAGTTAAAGAAATTGGAAACAAACAGTGTTTTTATTTGACAGAGAAACCGTAGTTCTTATAAAGCATTACGTTCCTCAATAAAAAACATCACATAACTCATAAAGTCAACTGGAATAAAGGGTTACATCTATTCTCTACGCTGCAGCCACTGTATATATGTGTGTGTGTGTGTATATATACATACAGGACTGTCTCAGAAAATTAGAATATTGTGATGAAGTTCTTTATTTTCTGTAATGCAATTAAAAAAACAAAAATGTCATGCATTCCGGATTCATTACAAATCAACTGAAATATTGCAAGCCTTTTATTCTTTTAATATTGCTGATTATGGCTTACAGTTTAAGAAAACTCAAATATCCTATCTCTAAATATTAGAATATCATGAAAAAGTATACTAGTAGGGTATTAAACAAATCACTTGAATTGTCTAATTAACTCGAAACACCTGCAAGGGTTTCCTGAGCCTTGACAAACACTCAGCTGTTATAAATCTTTTTACTTGGTCTGAGGAAATATTAAAATTTTATGAGATAGGATTTTAGAGTTTTCTTAAGTAATCAGCAATATTAAAAAAATAAAAGGCTTGCAATATTTCAGTTGATTTGTAATGAATCCAGAATGCATGACATTTTTGTTTTTTAAATTGCATTACAGAAAATAAAGAACTTTATCACAATATTCTAATTTTCTGAGACAGTCCTGTATATATACTGTATATATAATCTATATATAATATATATATATAATATATATATATATATTCTTATATATATTATATTTATATATATATATATTATATATATATTATATTATATAAATTGAACATATACTTCCATTACTTGCATATATATAATATATATATATATATATATATATATATATATATTATATAAATTGAACATACTTCTATTTATTGCATATATATGTATATATATACATATATATATATAAATATATATATATAATTTATGTAACCCCGTTTTAAAGAGAGTTGTAGTGGAAAGCTCATTGCAGCGTATAATAATAATGATAAAATGACCCACACATATCTTCACCCGTTTTGTTTTGCAAAGGTTGCACTTTATTGTTGTTTTGAAAACATATATGCAGCGTAAAACTCAGTAAAACTCTTTATTGCCAAATATTTTTACTTTTTTTGTCTTTTTTTCACATGTTGCACTTTATTGTTATTGTCCTGAAAACATATTCAGTGCAAAACTAAGCTATTTCTTTTTTATTGAAAACTCTTTTTTTTATTTTTATTGAGCAATCTGGTTTAATTAAAAGTGATTGCAAAGTAATTATATGAGTTGAAACAGCACAGATGTGGGAGTCACAAAATGTTGTTATTTCAGAGAAAATTCAGCATGGACCATTTTGTTAACATTTTCTTTTTTTAAATATCTTTGGGGCTTGACAGAAAGTGTTCTGAGAGTGGCTCGTCTACCCGCTGACCCGCCGCGGCTCCGTCACGGTGCGGCGAGCGAGAGGCTGACAGCATCTTGGCAGACGCCTGACTGCCTCCCTCCAGGTGCAGCACTCACAGAAGCACTTTTTAACTGCTGATGTAATTGATTGTGTCATCTCCTAGGGGGGAGACCCCCCCCCCCATCCATCCATCCCACTCTCCAAGACACGAGGCCCCCGTGATAAGACAGTCACGCCACATCACGGAGTCGATTCACAAAAAGCTCCGGGGCGAGATAAGAATATGGCGTTTGTGACTCGAACGGATTCCCTTGACGCGCCATCGCCTCGTCTTCTTTGTCGCGGGAACTTTAGTTGGAAATTTAGATGTTCAGCTCACCGGAAAGTGGAACTTTTTTGGGAGACACGCGAACACACGGGAACAAAATCATGCATCTTTCCCTCCCTCCCTCCCTCCCACACAAAATAACAGACGGAATAATGAAAACACCTCCGCCCTCATGGTGAGACGAGAAAAGTGGAACCCACACACACACATACACACACACTCAATAATGTACACGTGCACACAGAAGTTGATCACACTCAATCTTTTATGTGTTTTATGCATATTGGATTGAAACCGTTCTACCAGTCTTTTTAGTCCAAGTGGATTCAGTGTGAGTTTGGCCGGCATCTCATTTTTTTATAATTTTTTTAATTAAATTACCGCGACGTCTCGGTGTCACCTGTGGTACCCGAGGTGCTGCCGTGCCAGAAGCTTTTCTTGGCTCCGGAGTCCAGTGCTGCTCGTGTTAGTGCCAGTGTTTCCTGCCAACAAAATAAAAGCACCCGCTGAATGTCATTGTAGCGAACTGGAGAGTCATTCAGGTAATATAAAGCTCCAATAGGTTATTTCCCCCCTATCTATTTTTAATTAGATTTTTTTCTTTTCTTCTTTTATTACATGACCAAGTCTCTTTTCTTACTGGAGCTTTTCACAACAACGGGGGGAACATAATCCTGACTGCAACGCAGAGATAAGGATTCCCTGTACGCCGGGGGATAATCTCCTGATACTGAGTACAGGTAGCATGTGGGATGTTCCCAATGATGACACCAGAGAGAGAGGCGGGGGGGTTATTTTATATAGCCCCATATCACAAATAACGAATTCTCCTCAGAGGGCTTTACAATCTGTACACATACGACATCCCTGACCTTTGACCTCACATCGGATCAGGAAAAAACTCCCAAAGAAATAGAAGAAAAAAAATCTTTAACGGGTAAAAAAAGGTGAAGAAATCTTCAGGAGAGCAACAGAGGAGGATCCCTCTCCAGGATGGAGAGAACAATAGATGTCATGTGACCAGAATGAAGCGTTACAGAGTTACATAAACACATTCATGAGTATGACAGAAATGATGATTAGTTTGGAGAAGGCGTGGACCATAATCCTAACCTCCACAATCCATGAAACAGAAGGAGGTAGAGAGGAGGGGCCTCAACAGGGCCATGACAGGGGGCGGGGCTACCAGGCAGGAGGCATCAGACAGCCAGTTCCAATGGACCCTATGAGACGTGAAGTCACAACGACTCAATAGAGTTAGTAGAGTTAGTAGAGTTGGTAGAGTTAATAGAGTTGGTAGAGTTAGTAGACTTGGTAGAGTTAGTAAAGTTGGGAGAGTTAGTAAAGTTGGTAGAGTTAGTAGAGTTAGTAAAGTTGGTAGAGTTAGTAGAGTTGGTAGAGTTAGTAGAGTTAGTAGAGTTGGTAGAGTTAGTAGAGTTGGTAGAGTTAGTAGAGTTAGTAAAGTTGGTAGAGTTAGTAGAGTTAGAAGAGTTGGTAGAGTTAGTAGAGTTGGTTGAGTTAGTAGAGTTAGTACAGTTAGTAGAGTTAGTAGAGTTAGTAAAGTTGGTAGAGTTGGTAGAGTTCGTAGACTTTGTAGAGTTAGTAGAGTTGGTAGAGTTAGTAGAGTTGGTAGAGTTAGTAGAGTTGGTAGAGTTAGTAGAGTTAGTAAAGTTGGTAGAGTTAGTAGAGTTGGTAGAGTTAGTAGAGTTGGTAGAGTTCGTAGACTTTGTAGAGTTAGTAGAGTTAGTAAAGTTGGTAGAGTTAGTAGAGTTGGTAGAGTTGGTAGAGTTAGTAGAGTTGGTAGAGTTAGTAAAGTTGGTAGAGTTAGTAGAGTTGGTAGAGTTAGTAGAGTTGGTAGAGTTAGTAGAGTTGGTAGAGTTAGTAGAGTTCGTAGAGTTGGTAGAGTTAGTAGACTTGGTAGAGTTAGTAAAGTTGGTAGAGTTAGTAGACTTGGTAGAGTTAGTAGAGTTAGTAAAGTTGGTAGAGTTAGTAGAGTTAGTAGAGTTGGTAGAGTTAGTAGAGTTGGTAGAGTTAGTAGAGTTAGTAGAGTTAGTAAAGTTGGTAGAGTTGGTAGTTAGTAGAGTTGGTAGAGTTAGTAGAGTTGGTAGAGTTCGTAGACTTTGTAGAGTTAGTAGAGTTAGTAAAGTTGGTAGAGTTAGTAGACTTGGTAGAGTTAGTAGAGTTGGTAGAGTTAGTAGAGTTGGTAGAGTTAGGAGAGTTAGTAGAGTTGGGAGAATTAGTAGAGCATATTTATACGTGCAGACGTCTACATATTTTTTACCTCATTCTCTTCACGCCAAAAGGAACTTACAGCTGTCCCGTGTTGTGTTATTCTGTCTTTCAGTATCATGTCTCATAGGCCTTTAAACTCACAGATCTTGTTTCCGGTTACTCATAACTTCCTGGACTGTATCCCACCAGGGTTTAAGATATCCCCGAATGTGATACATAGAAACAAATCTGCAGGACAAAGCAGGAAATGAGCAAAATGTCCAATCACGCTCGAGCGATGCTTCGACGTCGACCTCAACGACGGACGCAGACGTCCTCCGAGCATCTTTTTTTTATTTTTATGTCTGTCGCCTTTTCAAATCAAAGCAGTCGAGAAGTGGGAAGCTCTGAATGGTCGTAATCAGCCTCTCATCCACTCCTCGCCCTACCTTTGTTCACGGAACACAATTATAGCGATGGGGTCACAGCGAAGTGCGAGGATGTGATTGGCTGTGGACGGACCGTTGATTCAGAGAAGTTCGATTGCGGACAACTTTTTTTTTAAACTCTTTTGGAGGAGTTTGTGTGGCATCCACACCAACGGCCACGGTCTGGGTTCTCAGCTTCAAAAGGACATTTAGAGTTTTCCGGTGACTTGCTGATTATGGTACTTGCAGTGTGAATGCAGGGTCTCTACCTCCTTCTGTCTCATGGATCGTGGAGGTCTAGATCGTGGTCGTCTGGATCCTGGAGGTCTGGATCGTGGTCGTCTGGATCCTGGAGGTCTGGATCGTGGAGGTCTGGATCGTGGTCGTCTGGATCCTGGAGGTCTGGATCGTGGTCGTCTGGATCGTGGAGGTCTGGATCGTGGTCACGCCTACTACAAACTATTCATACACTCTGTCATATTCATTGATTGTGTTTATGCAACTCTGTAATACTTCATTCTGGTCACATGACGTCTATTGTTCTCTCCATCCTGGAGAGGGATCCTCCTCTGTTGCTCTCCTGAAGGGTTCTTCACTTTTTTCCATGTGAAAGTTTTTTTCTTCTATTTTATTTGGAGAGTTTTTCCTGAACCGAGTTGAGGTCAAAGGTCAGGGATGTCATATGTGTACAGATTGTAAAGCCCTCTGAGGAGAATTCGTAATTTGTGATATTGGGCTGCACAAAATAAATTTAATTGAATTAAATGGGAGTTTTTTTCACAGCAGTAAAAGGAAGCAAGTGCATAAATTAAATAAAGTTGCATAATGTCTTCTGTGGCTCTGGATTTTATTGAATTCTTCTTCTCTGGTTTTATTTATATAATCTTTGTTGTTGTTCCAGAGCCATTCGTACCATTTTGTTTCAACACAGCATTCACACATCAACATTTTGTTTAGATATATTTCTTTTGTCTATTATTATTTGATGATTTTACTTTTTCTTTTTGGACAATTTAGACAATAAAAACAAAATAAAAAATCACAAGAGAGATCAAATGAATATCACAGTGCAGGAATAGACAAAACGCAAACTCGGCTTATTTGAAGCCTTTGTATAATATTTAACATTTTACTAAAATACAAACATGAAATGAAAAATACATAAGATAGACAACAAAAGAAAAGCTGATGTGTGACAGTTTTTAAAGGACAGACAAATGATGCTGACCTGCTGCATCAGATCAATAAACAAAGTAATTGTATTCCGTTTTCATTGTATTTTATAATATATATATATATATACAATTTTACTGGATTAAGTTTGTTTATATTGCTTCGTCTATCATTTGGCTTCAACCAGCAATTCAGTCCACATAAAACCTGAGCTCATTCTACTCGTTGGTCATTTAGTTTATTTATTGTTGTTGTTGTTGTTGTTGTATTTTATTCAGTCAATCATTGCAATACAATTCAATATTATTCTATATAATATACAAAACAGAAAGACTGAAATGTTATAGGTAGAAGCAAAAAATGCTTATATATTCCTATCCTTAATTATTATAATCAAATAAATCTGAGAATTCATACAAAATAACGAAAAATAATAAAGAAAATAATAAATGATATATATTTATTTATTTATATATATATATATATGTATATATATATCCACATACATCTTCCATATACATACGTATAATTGATGTTCCTTCACACCAGAACACGTCATCGGTTCATCACTGGTAGATTCTGCCACCCGGGTCGGCGTCGGCCTCTCTTATCAAAGCCGGTGAAGCTCTTTGATTCATCAGAGTCGGTAACGATGTCCTCGGTGGAGCCGCCCCCCCTCCCCCCCCCCCCCCTCTGGAGAGTGATGTGCAGACGATGTTTGTTGGTGTTGTTCAGATGCATCAATCTCACTGCTGGATGGGAGTGAACTCCTGCTGCCGCTGCTCAGCATTCAAATTATCTTACTGTCAATTATTTTTTACAAAGTTGGAAAGAAAAAATCATTTTGGGATTTTTAATTCAAGATCTGTTACTCCAACGACGTGACACGTAATCTGTAAACAAAAAGAAGAACGTCAAAGATTAAACTTCCCTGCTATTATATGCGCAGAAATGGAGTTTACTTTTAATTTAAAATTAGGATATTTTTAGGGGACTTTTACTTTTTTTAAATTTCTAAACAACCACGCACGCCCTCTTATGCATATATATATGTATATAAATATATCTATATATATATACATATATATACATATACTGTATATACATATATATACATAGATATATTGTATATATATATATTAATACATATATATGTATATATATTTAAACAAATATTTATATATACATACACCCCTCACACAGTGACAAGTATAGAAAACCCTCATTAAGATCAAAGACTTTCTGTTAATTACTCTGTTGCTTGTGTCTTATCCTTCCCTTCATTCACACACACACACACGCACACGCACACACATGCAGACACACATACACACACGCACAGGAAAGCAGCAAAAATAATTACGCTGTAGTTATTTTTAGAGTGCTTTCTGTGCATGAACCATCATTATTTCTTGCTACATAAATGCATTTCTAAGGTCGTCATTTGACCTAAAGGTCGATCATGACGGTAGATAATTTAACTAGGTTATAACTTCAGAGTTTTCTGTTTCATGTAACTTTATTTGATGTACTGTAACTTACAGCTCAGTAATTAGGTGCAAAAAAAATGAGCAGGAGGATCCCAACAAAAGAAAGAACAATGGTATGAAAAAACCCAGTATGGAGCTGTAAACCATAACTCACTGTTTGCTGTGCTTTATGACTCAATAATCTCTCTCTCTCTCTCTCTCTCTATACATATATATATATATATACATATAATATACTAACCCTAACCCATTATACATATATAATATATATATATTATATCATATTGTACATATATAATATATATATACAATATATAAACATATATAATATATATATATTATATCATATTGTATATATTTTATATATATTATATTATATTATATATATTATATGATATAATATATTATTATATATATAATATTTATATTTAATATATTTATAATATATAATGTATATATAATATACATATATATTTATATATATAAATAGGGCTATGTCTTACACTCCTTCAGCAACACGGTGTGCGTGTGGTGTTTGTGTAGGCGGTGTGTGTATGTGTGTGTGTGTGTGTGTGTGTGTGTGTGTGTGTGTGTGTGTGTGTGTGTGTGGCATGTCACCTGCCACTTCAACACTTCAAAGCTCTATCCAGATGTGAAAGCAAAGGGACCGGCTCCACGGGGACCCCCAGTGGGAGGTAACCAAACGGTTCACCGTAATTATACCTGCAGGAACACAATGGCCTGAGCCCATTAAAATGCTTTAAATCATGAACCAGCCCCTCGTCTTCACCCTGTGGTCACACTGTGATGGTACAACCTGCGGGAGCCATTCTTCTCCAGAGGTGTCATTTAGAACATGAGTGTCAGGTTTGAACACTTGTTAGACATGGACATGTATGAAGATATGAAGACATTAAAGTCATATTTCATTTTGCCATAATATGTTTTATAGGAGGTCCATATCAAGCTGCTTGTACCTCCTGTCAAAGTCAACACCAACATGTTTATTACCTTCGCATTTAAAATGCGGAAGGTAATGTTTTGATCGCCGTGTATTTGTATGCGTGTGTGTTATTCGCATAAGTCAAAATGTATTAAACCGAATCGCATTAAATTTGGTGGGATGATTGGTTATTATCCGGGGACCATTTGATTCGATTTTGGGATTGATCGGGTCAAAGGTCAAGGTCTAGGTCATGTAAAGGTCAAAATCGTCTTTGAATCGCATGAAATTTAGTGGGATGATTGGTTATTATCCGGGGACCATTTGATTAGATTTTGGGATCGATCGGGTCAAAGGTCAAGGTCATGAAAAGGTCAAAATATTATGCTAATAACAATAATAATGCAAACTAATGCCAAAATGTTCATAATTCAATGCCCAATCTTGTGATATGCGAAGGTATGCGCTCTACCGAGTGCCCATTCTAGTTATTTTTGTTTTTCTCAAATTCTATTTTTCATATTTCATCCTGTTGTTTTTCATATATTAATAAAAGTGACATGTTTTTTTCCGATAGTCAACTGTACGAGATTCACACATCTGCAGCATACACTCGCAGATGAATCATCGACAAAAAAACGATGGACAGATGCTTCAGAAAATATCTGCTTCTTTGGAGAAACGTCAAAGACACAAACTTATGAACAAGAAAATGTTCCGAACGTTTAACTATTCCTTATCTATATCTCGCAGGCGCTTAAATGCTCGCCGCGCGTCTACGTTGACGCACATTGGTTTTTATCTGAGATTATATGGAGACATTTCAGCCACTATTATGCACTCACATGCTTTCTAATTGCAAAAATAAATAGTGTTCTGAATCTGCAGCTCCGCTTAGCGCTTAACATCTTATCTCCATGGCAACAGCAGCTGGAACTCAAGTGTCCGAAATTAATCTCTCTTAACTTTATAATGCAATAATTACAATTTAATAAACTATACTATACTAAGATATACTATATGGATGTATTTATGAATATAATTAATATTATTATGATCATTTTTTACACTTTGGGGGGTGGGGCTCAAGGTGGCCCTCTATGCGCCAGCCGCCAATGCATATTAAGTATAATAAAAAGTTACATATGTGTTACACTCATGTTGCACATCATTATAATCCTGTTTGGATGCATAGAAATGTTTATTCATATATATATATATATATACATATATATATGTACATATATGTTTCCTCTTGCAGTGATTGTCAACTCACTACTTTCTCCATGTTTGGCCTCAGCCGCAGTGGAGGCTCATCTCTGAACCAGAATCATGTGACATGGTGGAGTGGGTTAGGATCACAGGGCCCGGTTCCTCTGAGTTCCTCTGGATTCCTCTTGGTTCCTCTGGGTTCCTCTGGGCTCCTCTTGGTTCCTCTAGGTTCCTCTGGGTTCCTCTGAGCTCCTCTGAGCTCCTCTTGGTTCATCTAGGTACCTCTTGGTTCCTCTAGGTTCCTCTGGGTTCCTCTGGGTTACTCTGGGCTCCTCTGAGCTCCTCTGGGCTCCTCTGGGTTCCTCTGAGCTCCTCTGGGCTCCTCTGGGTTCCTCTGGGTTCCTCTGAGCTCCTCTGGGTTCCTCTGGATTCCTCTTGGTTCCTGTGGGCTCCTCTGGGTTCTCCTCCTCCTGAACCAACACCCTCTCTGCCTCCACTTGCTCGGCACCGCCACATATTCCTTTTTAATACCACAAACCGCTTCCCATTTCAAGGTTGATAAAACTGCAGAACTGTTCCTCCACGAAGCCACTGAAGTGTGTGTGTGTGTGTGTGTGTGTGTGTGTGTGTGTGTGTGTGTGTGTGTGTGTGTGTGTGTGTGTGTGTGAGTTTATATTATCCATTAATGCTTAATATGCATTTCCTCTCCGACAGCATTTAAGTGTTGAAATGATTACCATCACGTCTCCTGCATGCGGCTTCATGTGCATCCTGACTTGGGACGACCACTTCAGCGATATCGTGGCAGCAGTGCACACACACACACACACACACACACACACACGCCTTCAAATGGACTTCATGTTTGTCTCTGAAATGCCTCGTGCAAATGTCACACTTAAATTTAAGTGTGTGTGTGTGTGTGATTGTTTGTGTGCGTGTGTGTGTGTGTGTGTATGGGAGGGGAGGGGGGGGGTCTGCTATATTTATAGCCGCCCCATTTAAAATAAAACAATAAGGTTCAAACTGTTGGTGCCGTGAGTTCTAACGCTGTCAGGCTGATGGTTTTATCCATTCAAGTGAAGATAATCAGACATCATAAGGATGACATGTAACACACACACACCCAGAGAGAGAGAGAGAGAGAGAGAGACTTACTGGGAGTGGTGCCACGATCTGCATTTGTATACCCAAACCGGTCCTCTTTATTGAAACATTAATCCAGGATCAATGAAGCTGGACTTCAGGTGAAGTGAGCTGTGTTCTGAAACGCTGGTGTACATGTAGGTTAAGGAGAAGGGGAAAAAAACGCGAAGTGATTTTCAGAAGACTGGACTGGGAGTGAGGTGGGTAGCGTTGAGATGAAAAGATTACTCCAAAAGAGAAAAAAGTGAAAGCGAAAGATAATTGAAATGGCGATATGCCAAGAATCCGAGTGTGAGAAATACAGCGTGGGCTCCGGATGAGAGGCGGGGCCACGGAGGAGACACAAGTACAGGGTGTGTCCTCAACAGTCCGACGCGTTGCAGTTCTTGAAGATAAATATATATTATTATTTTTCAAACTGAGATGCAAAAATGTCGTGACGGAATTTAAATGTGTGATTAAAACATCACCCCCCCCCCCCCAAAAATAACACAAAGACTGCAGACGTTCAGACTTCGGAGCAGATGGACATAAAAAAGAAGGAAAGTGTAAAGTCTAGAAATATCAAAGTAAAAAAAAAAATGGTTAGTCATCAAGAAGGCTAAACACGGACTTGTATTTTTACACCACACACACACACACACACACACACACACTTCAGAGCCTCCTCTTGTGTGCCGGGCTCTTCCTCCAGGGGGAGTTGGAGCTTTTTTTAAGTGCCGACATCAAAGAGGCTGCATGGTGTGTCGGGCTGGAAAAAGTTTGAGTTTAACAGTCGGTTAGACAAGGTCGTGCATTGACTCGGTGACCTCTCCTCAACCCCTCTCTCTCTTTCTCACACACACACACACACACAGGAAAGAGTACATGCGTTCAAACACATGCACTCGAACACATGTCGGTAGATACACACCTGAAACATGTAGCCGGTGTATCGGTGAAGACCTCAAATAAAACTGCCAAATAATGATTTCCTTTGCCAGCGTAAATGGTGTTTTTATAAACATAGGCCACGCCCCCCCAAACTCATCCAATCACCAGAGCCCGATAAGTACTCAAGCACCTCAAACCCGTTCACTCCCTCACCGACTCAGCTCCGACGTCCCTCCCTTCCCAACCCCATTCTCGTCTTCCCGATTCTCTCTCTCTCTCTCTCTCTCTCTCTCTCTCTCTCCTCCCTCCCTCCCTCCCTCCTCTCTCCCTCTCTCCCTCCCTCTCTCTCTCTCTCCCTCCCTCTCTCTCTCTCTCTCTCTCCCTCCCTCTCTCTCTCTCTCTCTCTCTCTCTCTCTCTCTCTCCTCTCCCTCTCTCTCTCTCTCTCTCTCCCTCTCTCTCTCTCTCTCTCCTCCCTCTCTCCTCCTCTCCTCCCTCCTCCCTCCTCCTCTCTTCTCTCTCCCCTCTCCTCCTCTCCTCTCTTCTCTCTCCCCTCTCCTCCTCTCCTCTCTCTCCTCCCTCCCTCTCTCTCTCTCTCTCTCTCTCTCCCTCCCTCCCTCCCTCCCTCTCTCTCTCTCTCTCTCTCTCTCCCTCTCTCTCCTACAGGACCACAGGAACAAGGGATGACTTCAGAAGAGACGAGCCCCACCCACGAGTCTCCTTCCCTCTAACCAGCGGATGCCCAATCTCCCATTGCACCCCTTCAACCCTCTTTTCACGACCCCCCACACACACACACACACACACACACACACACCTCTACCCTTCTCGTTCCATCCGATAATCATCCCTCCATCCCTTTCCATTCCTTTCATCTCGCAATAAACCAACTGTGAACTCATATCGTCTATTGCCGAGGTCTTTGTCAGTGAACTGGTTCTTAAGAGATGGACGAGGAGGTAAAATGAAGAGTGGGGGGGGGGGTGTTGCATCACGTGGTTCCAGACTCTGGAGTGGCACACGGGGCACTTCAATCACATCCAGTGATTGGGCCGGTCTCTCACACTGTGCGTCCTCACCCCGGCTCTGGGTCTCGGGAACAACACCCGGACATGACGGCGGTCCCCTGGATTTTCTCTCCTCCGTGCATCTGTGCTCCGCGTTGAGTTTTTTCCCCCAAGTCTATTGTTCTCTCTCTAAATTAATGATTGGAGTCCCCAAATAATCCAACCTGCGTCACTTTTGTGGTCAGGCCTTTGGAGGATTTAGAGATGAATTCTCTTATTTGAATCATTTTGATAGGCACTGAGAAATATTCTCAGTATCGGGGTCGTCAAGGTCAGTTGTATATTTACGGTTACGTTCAAAATGGTTGCGTAATTGGAGGTATCTGAAAAAATAAGATTTTTTTAAGAGAATATCTTTCCCGTACATGTCGAAAGTCCTTTAGTTGCCCGTTTTCTGTCAGGGAATATAATGTTGTTATCCCTTTTTGGGATGCAGGATTTAAATCTTTTCCACGATCTAATCCAGGATTAAATTTCATTTGCTTTGAACCCTGGATCATTTCTTGTGTTTAATCGAAAAAGCAGTTCTTACATCATCAGATTGTTTTTATGCTGGATGCTTGTCACTCTAAAGGCCTGCAGGTCCAGAGTGGTGGGCGGTCGAGTGTCGTGCCTTCGTTGCGTGCGACTGATGTCACACATGAAATAACCACGATGATATTGCATGAGCAATATTTCTATATTTAGTTCAGGTTTAAAGTGTTGGCACTCGTTCTAATCCAGGGTTTTTACAGAATTTATTTTTTACAAAATATAATATAATAACGTAAGTGGAGGAAAAAGACTGAACTAATGTCTTCAAACAGACAGGGATTTATTATTATTATGGAAAGTAATATAAGGAAATGTATGAAAATAGCTGCAGGTCCTTAACAAGCTGCTGTTTTTAACAAGCAAACCCCCCAAAAATATGTTATACTCTTTGAATAGAATAGTTACAATTAGAATCATAACTATAATCTTAGAGTTCATCCATAAGAAATTTGATTTGTATTTGATTTGAGATCAGAAGTTGAGTTTGCAACACAATATAAGTCAAATAACCATAATAAATTAAGAAATATCCTTATTAAATATTAATAATCATAAAAATGCATTTAATTTACATAGCGCTACTCAAAGACACTTTACATCACATAATGAAACATACTAAAATCTATACAATAAAAGTAACTAAAATGACCATAAATCACATATTATTCCACATTAAAAGCAGTTCTGAACAGGTGGGTTTTGATTTTTTTTTTGAAAATGGAAAGGTCGGTGCAGTACAAATAAAATAAAACCACGACATAAAGCTACATTTTATATTAAGGTGCGAAAGGTTTATTGTTCGGTTTGTCCTCTCACAGCGTGAAGCTCCTTGTTCTACAACTCTCGTCTCCTTCCTGTGGCTTCAGAGAGAGAGAAGCTGAAGACGTGACGGGGACGTCAAGAGTCAGAAGCTGACTGTACTTCACTCCTGATGAAGTGGCAGGGATGTGTGACCCCCCCCCCCCCCCTCCTGCAGGGAATGCCAATCAACCGACAGCTTCGTTAACGGGAGCTCACAGCCGTGACCAATTTCAGTGAAGTGTAACCGGGTTGAGCGCCAGCGGCCATGTTGTTGGGCCGCAGCGGTGGAGGAAGCAGCTTCTCCAGGTGGTGGGGAAAAGTTTTAAAGGGAATTATCCCCCTTCCTGTCTCTCTCTCTCTCTCTCCATCCAAATGTCTTCCCTTCCCTGTGCAGACTGTGACCAATAAGATAAGGAGAAAGAGAGCGACGGGAAGACAAAGAACAATATGGTGTGTGTGTGTGTGTGTGATTGTGTGCGCGTGCGTGTGTAATCTATGATATTATATATATATATATATATATATATATATATACATATTTATATATATATATATATTACAGTTTTTGCCTATTGCTTACACATGTTTTGCTAAATGTGGCTCATTGTGTCAAAACTCTACACACAAGCAAAGAAGACACCACACTGGGAAATAAACCATTCACATCTATGTCAAATTGAAACTCTGCTATCAAAACCTAACAATCCTTTGTCAAAATGTCACTCTGATGACAAAATGATGCCCACTTGCATCATATGAATACACTTTCAGATCAGCAGCAACACACTAGTCTACTTTATATAAAAAACTGCAGTCTTTTGTTTTCAATGTTTTTATTCAGTTCCATAGAGGGCATATTTTCACAACAACCAAAAAAATGAAATACTGAATTCAAAATCATTACATTAGTATATTTTACAGTACAGTACATTTAGTTAAATCAAAAATAAAACAAACAATACACTACTGTAAACACAGGAAAAAGTGGGCTTATGGATCCTGCCGTCTGTTGGGGTCTGGCCACAGGATCTCATCAACATCACAAGCAATGTCTTCTCTCGCTAAGCATCGGGGGAAATATCCCCTTGTGTGGCGAATCCATCCCTGGATTGACCTCACCTCCATGTCTCCATGAGCCTGTTCCATTGCCTGCAGAAGAGGCATACGGGCATGTGGTTGGTGGTCATATACGCGCCATCTCCAAACGGAAAATAATTCCTCTATAGGATTTAGAAATGGCGAGTAAGGGGGCAAGTACAGAACTTCAAATTGATCATGGTTGGTGAACCAGTTCTGGACCAGAGCAGCCCGATGGAAACTAACATTATCCCAGACAACAACAAACCTGGGCTGCTCTGGTCCATCCTGTACAACTGCATCATGAAGTGCATCTATAAATGTGATTATGTGTTGCGCATTGTAGGGACCCAGTTTGGCATGATGGTGCAGTAGCCCTCGAAGACTCATGGCAGCACACAATGTGATGTTTCCCCCACGCTGCCCCGGGACGTGCAAAATTGCCCTTTGGCCAATTATATTACGTCCCCGTTGTCTGTTTTTGCTAAAGTTGAATCCAGCCTCGTCAATGTAAATACATTCATGCGGCTGGGCAGCTCCATCCATGTCCAAGATTCTCTGAAACAAAATGTTTTGTAGCTGGCTGATTGGTGTTCAGTTTTGTCAGTAAGTGTTTTCAGGTGTGTGTCTATGTCTTTTCAATTAACCAATGTGTGTTGTATTTTGAATAGAGGTGTTTTCCCAATGGTACCCTGAGATTTCATTTTTGAACTAAGTGTCTTATGTATGAAATAGTGTGTAGTGTCTAGGAGCAAGTGTGTTGCAGAAAGGAGCAAGTGTGTTACAGAATTGCAACTAAAGTGCAAAGCAGCACTTTTGTTTAAGGTATGGTTACACTTTGTTTAAGGTATAGTAACAACAACTTCAAGTTATGTTACTTTGGTTTAAGCATGTGTCTATAGTGTTCAAGCAATGGACAAAAACTGTATACATATATATATTTATATAATATGTATTATATATATATTATATATATAAACATATATATCTAGATATATACATATATTATATATATCTCTATATATTATGTATATATATATATACATATTTATATATATATATATTATACATATACATATATATATATATATAATATGTATTATATATATATTATATATATATATATAACATATATATCTAGATATATACATATATTATATATATCTCTATATATTATGTATATATGTAAATATATATATTTACATATATACATATAGGTGAGTAAGACATAGCCCTATATATACACATATATACACATATATATATATGTATATAGGGCTATGTCTCTCTATTATTGTGTGTGTGTGTGTGTGTGTGTGTGTGTGTGTGTGTGTGTGTGTGTGTGTGTGTGTGTGTGTGTGTGTGTGTGTGTGTGTGTGTGTGTGTGTGTGTGTGTTAATAAAAGTATGCATGTTAATAAAAGTATGCAAGATGGAGATATAAGGAGGATGATTTGCAGGATAAAGGCCGACTCCCATCTTGTAATGCTGGTCCATTCTTTGACGCATATCTGTGAGAGGTGGAGGGCTCAGTAACGATAAAAGCCAACATGTAAACACTCCGACTGATACGCCCAGGGAGTATATGAATAGAAAGAGAAAAGTGGATGAAAAAGAGGTCTTATTTCTGTTCTTAAATATGCAGTGCGGTAAAGAGCCAATTACTTCCCTCCTCTACTGGCAGGTGATGTCACACAGGAGGTGATTTCCACCAGTATTTCTATCTGAAATGTCATCCTCGTTGGCGAGGTGTGGATGTCTGTGAAACCTCATTTAAACCTGCCTCCTCCACTGAAAACAACACTAATGAACTTGCCTGAAACAGCATTAATACATTTACTCTGAGTGAAACTGACACTGCTAATACCGCCAATTGAAAGCTTTGAACAAATAAAAAATAAAGGCTATTTGGACCACATCAAACAGAAGAGTCGGACACCCTCTGGGACCATCCACCCCCTGCACCATGTTGAACAGCATGGAACCCCCCCACCCCACCTCTCTCTCTCTCTCTCTGCAGCGAGCAGAAGGGGAGATTATACTCTGCGTAGCATCAAAGGAGGTCTTGTCTAACTTGGGCCTGGCGTTGTGCTGCGATGGAGCGAGTCCTCGGAGCAGCCTCGCGCTTCTTATCTCTCCCCCACAGACTCTGTCTGCTCTCGGCTGCGACGACACACGACTCGCTGCCGGTGACGTTGGCTCTGGACGAACGCCGGTGCCGGCGGTGCACATTCTCTCGCGCAACAACATTGCGGCCGCTCTTCTTTTCTTTTTTCTCTCCTATGAGCAGAATTCGTTCTGCTGAGTGAGTCTCTAACTCCTCCAGCATTTGTTGAGAGCTGATCCTGGTTCAGTGGATATTTGAAATGGGC
The DNA here is from genome assembly GCF_029220125.1 of Pseudoliparis swirei. Classification (NCBI taxonomy): domain Eukaryota; kingdom Metazoa; phylum Chordata; class Actinopteri; order Perciformes; family Liparidae; genus Pseudoliparis; species Pseudoliparis swirei. The sequence goes on along the minus strand of NC_079392.1, from coordinate 5,128,039 downwards.
GAAATGGTTATCCCTGGACTTTTTCTTTTTTCTTGTTAAAAAAACCACTTTGATTTGATGTTAAATATTACTTAAATACTTGAATGTATCATTATATGCTTCTCCAGCATGTATGAATGACTACCGACCGGTGGCCCTCACCTCGGTGGTCATGAAATGCTTTGAGAGGCTGATAAAGGACTACATCTGCGCCTTCCTCCCTTCCTCCATGGACCCGCTGCAGTTTGCTTATCGCCCAAACAGATCCACGGATGATGCTGTCTCCCAGGTACTGCACACCACACTCTCTCATCTGGACAGCCAGAGGGGGGGCTATGTGAGACTGCTGTTCATTGATTATAGTTCAGCTTTCAACACCATAGTCCCCTCCAGACTGGCCGGCAAGCTGATTGAGCTGGGACTGAACACCCCTGTGTGCTTGGATCCTGGACTTCCTGACCGCCAGGCCACAGGTGGTCAGGGTGGGCAGACACACCTCCAAATCCCTCACCCTGAACACAGGATCCCCCCAGGGTTGCGTCCTCAGCCCCCTACTGTACTCCTGTACACACATGACTGTGTGGCCAGGTTCAGCTCAACACCATCATCAAGTTTGCGGATGACACAGTGGTGGTGGGCCTGATCTCCGACAACGGCGAGAAGGCCTACCTGGAGGAAGTTGCTGATCTGTCACTCTGGTGCCAGGACAACAGCCTCCTCATGAATGTCACCAAAACTAAGGAGCTGATTGTGGACTTTAGGAGGGTACAACAACAGAGGCGTACTCACCACTGGGGATTAACGGACTACTGTGGAGAGGGTGGCGGGTATAAATACCTGGGAGTCCACATCACCGAGGATCTGACATGGTCAACAAACACAGACACTCTGGTGAGAAAGGCAAGGCAGCGCCTCTACCACCTCAGGCAGCTGAGGAAATTTAAAGTTTCCCAGAGGATCCTTCAGTCCTTCTACTCTGGAGCTGTAGAGTGCGTCCTGACAGGAAGCATCACAGCCTGGTTTGGCAACTGCTCCGCTCAGGACAGGAAGGCTCTGCAGAGAGTAGTGCGTTCGGCTGAGCGCACTATTGGAACACACTCCCACCCTGCAGGACTTGTACACCAGGAGGTGCAGAACCAGAGCCGGCAGGATCATGAAGGATCCTCACCACCCCAACAACAGACTGTTTCAGCTGCTGCGGTCAGGCAGGCGCCTCCGTAGTCACGCTGCAAGAACAGAGAGACTGAGACGGGTTTCTTTCCTCAGGCCATCAGGATTGTGAACTCCGACCTCACCAGTACCCCCACATAGACCCACACAACTGCCCCTCTTAGGCACACACACACACACACACACACACTTACTGTAAATATTGTGTTGTTTTTTATTTGTAAATAGTGTGTACTTGTTGCCCTTGCACATTCCTGCTGAGCATTGCCACTTTCATTTCACTGCACACCCTGTGTGTGTATGTGACAAATAAAACATCTTGAATCTTGAATCTTGAATCTTGAAGCTGATAATCCAAAGTATTGGGTATACTGAAATGACCTGATATGTTGACCTATATGGTGCTTTAGAAAAGGTCAGGGCATCATCCAGATGTGTACAAAGTCATCCTTATGAGGACATGAATGTATGCATCATATTGCAATCAATCTGATAGTTTTCCAGATATTTTACTCCGGGCTAAAAATGTCAACCTGGAGCTAACAGTCATTACATCCTTACATCTCCTGGAAACTATGAATAAATAAGATAAGCTGAGATAAGATATTCCTGTATTAGTCCCACGGTGGGGACATTTCAGGATCACATGCAGCGGGTGCACATTCGAGCATTAATAATAATAAAAGATACAAATAAAAACACAATAACAATACTAAAAACTAAAATACTTACAGAGAAAACTAAATATATACACAAGGCAGTAACCAAAGTGAATATATGTCAACATTGATGGTGCCAATCCATCCAGATGTTGAGATGTGTGACTGAATAAGTGAAAACTTTGTAAAAAAATCTAAATCAAATATGAAGTGTGTGTGTGTGTGTGTGTGTGTGTGTGTGTGTGTGTGTGTGTGTGTGTGTGTGTGTGTGTGTGTGTGTGTGTGTGTCACAGACAATGGAACCAATCTCACTGCTCCAGGAGTGCGGACATGACGGCGGTCCCTGGATTTTCTCTCCTCCGTGCATCTGTGCTCCGCGTTGAGTTTTTTCCCCCAAGTCTATTGTTCTCTCTCTAAATTAATGATTGGAGTCCCCAAATAATCCAACCTGCGTCACTTTTGTGGTCAGGCCTTTGGAGGATTTAGAGATGAATTCTCTTATTTGAATCATTTTGATAGGCACTGAGAAATATTCTCAGTATCGGGGTCGTCAAGGTCAGTTGTATATTTACGGTTACGTTCAAAATGGTTGCGTAATTGGAGGTATCTGAAAAAATAAGATTTTTTTAAGAGAATATCTTTCCCGTACATGTCGAAAGTCCTTTAGTTGCCCGTTTTCTGTCAGGGAATATAATGTTGTTATCCCTTTTTGGGATGCAGGATTTAAATCTTTTCCACGATCTAATCCAGGATTAAATTTCATTTGCTTTGAACCCTGGATCATTTCTTGTGTTTAATCGAAAAAGCAGTTCTTACATCATCAGATTGTTTTTATGCTGGATGCTTGTCACTCTAAAGGCCTGCAGGTCCAGAGTGGTGGGCGGTCGAGTGTCGTGTTTTCGTTGCGTGCGACTGATGTCACACATGGAATAACCACGATGATATTGCATGAGCAATATTTCTATATTTAGTTCATGTTCACAGTGTTGTCACTCGTTCTAATCCAGGGTTTTACAGAATTTATTTTTTACAAAATATAATATAATAACGTAAGTGGAGGAAAAAGACTGAACTAATGTCTTCAAACAGACAGGGATTTATTATTATTATGGAAAGTAATATAAGGAAATGTATGAAAATAGCTGCAGGTCCTTAACAAGCTGCTGTTTTTAACAAGCAAACCCCCCAAAAATATGTTATACTCTTTGAATAGAATAGTTACAATTAGAATCATAACTATAATCTTAGAGTTCATCCAAAAGAAATTTGATTTGTATTTGATTTGAGATCAGAAGTTGAGTTTGCAACACAATATAAGTCAAATAACCATAATAAATTAAGAAATATCCTTATTAAATATTAATAATCATAAAAATGCATTTAATTTACATAGCGCTACTCAAAGACACTTTACATCACATAATGAAACATACTAAAATCTATACAATAAAAGTAACTAAAATGACCATAAATCACATATTATTCCACATTAAAAGCAGTTCTGAACAGGTGGGTTTTGATTTTTTTTTTGAAAATGGAAAGGTCGGTGCAGTACAAATAAAATAAAACCACGACATAAAGCTACATTTTATATTAAGGTGCGAAAGGTTTATTGTTCGGTTTGTCCTCTCACAGCGTGAAGCTCCTTGTTCTACAACTCTCGTCTCCTTCCTGTGGCTTCAGAGAGAGAGAAGCTGAAGACGTGACGGGGACGTCAAGAGTCAGAAGCTGACTGTACTTCACTCCTGATGAAGTGGCAGGGATGTGTGACCCCCCCCCCCCCCCTCCTGCAGGGAATGCCAATCAACCGACAGCTTCGTTAACGGGAGCTCACAGCCGTGACCAATTACAGTGAAGTGTAACCGGGTTGAGCGCCAGCGGCCATGTTGTTGGGCCGCAGCGGTGGAGGAAGCAGCTTCTCCAGGTGGGGGGGGGGGGGGGGGAATTATCCCCCTTCCTGTCTCTCTCTCTCTCTCCATCCAAATGTCTTCCCTTCCCTGTGCAGACTGTGACCAATAAGATAAGGAATAAATCCCATGCAGCATCTTGTGAAAAAAACCAACAACAAAAACAACAACAGTGAAGAGAGAAAGAGAGCGACGGGAAGACAAAGAACAATATGGTGTGTGTGTGTGTGTGTGTGTGATTGTGTGCGCGTGCGTGTGTAATCTATGATATTATATATATATATATATTTATATATATATATATTATACATATACATATATATATATTGATATAATATGTATTATATGTATATATTATATATATATATAACATATATATCTAGATATATACATATATTATATATATCTCTATATATTATGTATATATGTAAATATATATATTTACATATACAGGACTGTCTCAGAAAATTAGAATATTGTGATGAAGTTCTTTATTTTCTGTAATGCAATTAAAAAAACAAAAATGTCATGCATTCTGGATTCATTACAAATCAACTGAAATATTGCAAGCCTTTTATTCTTTTAATATTGCTGATTATGGCTTACAGCTTAAGAAAACTCAAATATCCTATCTCTAAATATTAGAATATCATGAAAAAGTATACTAGTAGGGTATTAAACAAATCACTTGAATTGTCTAATTAACTCGAAACACCTGCAAGGGTTTCCTGAGCCTTGACAAACACTCAGCTGTTATAAATCTTTTTTTTACTTGGTCTGAGGAAATATTAAAATTTTATGAGATAGGATTTTAGAGTTTTCTTAAGCTGTAAACCATAATCAGCAATATTAAAAGAATGAAAGGCTTGCAATATTTCAGTTGATTTGTAATGAATCCAGAATGCATGACATTTTTGTTTTTTTAATTGCATTACAGAAAATAAAGAACTTTATCACAATATTCTAAATTTCTGAGACAGTCCTGTATACATATAGGTGAGTAAGACATAGCCCTATATATACATATATATACACATATATATATATGTATATATAGGGCTATGTCTTACTCACCTTCACCAACACGGTGTGTGTGTGTGTGTGTGTGTGTGTGTGTGTGTGTGTGTGTGTGTGTGTGTGTGTGTGTGTGTGTGTGTGTGTTAATAAAAGTATGCAAGATGGAGATATAAGGAGGATGATTTGCAGGATAAAGGCCGACTCCCATCTTGTAATGCTGGTCCATTCTTTGACGCATATCTGTGAGAGGTGGAGGGCTCAGTAACGATAAAAGCCAACATGTAAACACTCCGACTGATACGCCCAGGTAGTATATGAATAGAAAGAGAAAAGTGGATGAAAAAGAGGTCTTATTTCTGTTCTTAAATATGAAGTGCGGTAAAGAGCCAATTACTTCCCTCCTCTACTGGCAGGTGATGTCACACAGGAGGTGATTTCCACCAGTATTTCTATCTGAAATGTCATCCTCGTTGGCGAGGTGTGGATGTCTGTGAAACCTCATTTAAACCTGCCTCCTCCACTGAAAACAACATTAATGAACTTGCCTGAAACAGCATTAATACATTTACTCTGAGTGAAACTGACACTGCTAATACCGCCAATGAAAGCTTTGAACAAATAAAAAATAAAGGCTATTTGGACCACATCAAACAGAAGAGTCGGACACCCTCTGGGACCATCCACCCCCTGCACCATGTTGAACAGCATGGAACCCCCCCCCCCACCCCACCTCTCTCTCTCTCTCTCTGCAGCGAGCAGAAGGGGGGAGATTATACTCTGCGTAGCATCAAAGGAGGTCTTGTCTAACTTGGGCCTGGCGTTGTGCTGCGATGGAGCGAGTCCTCGGAGCAGCCTCGCGCTTCTTATCTCTCCCCCACAGACTCCGTCTGCTCTCGGCTGCGACGACACACGACTCGCTGCCGGTGACGTTGGCTCTGGACGAACGCCGGTGGCGGCGGTGCACATTCTCTCGCGCAACAACATTGCGGCCGCTCTTCTTTTCTTTTTTTCTCCTATGAGCATAATTCGTTCTGCTGAGTGAGTCTCTAACTCCTCCAGCATCTGTTGAGAGCTGATCCTGGTTCAGTGGATATTTGAAATGGGCGAAATGGTTATCCCTGGACTTTTAATTTTTTCTTTTAAAAAACCCACTTTGATTTGATGTTAAATATTACTTAAATACTTGAATGTATCATATGTTCAGCTGATAATCCAAAGTATTGGGTAAACTGAAATGACCTGATATGTTGACCTATATGGTGCTTTAGAAAAGGTCAGGGCATCATCCAGATGTGTACAAAGTCATCCTTATGAGGACATGAATGTATGCATCATATTGCAATCAATCTGATAGTTTTCCAGATATTTTACTCCGGGCTAAAAATGTCAACCTGGAGCTAACAGTCATTACATCCTTACATCTCCTGGAAACTATGAATAAATAAGATAAGCTGAGATAAGATATTCCTGTATTAGTCCCACGGTGGGGACATTTCAGGATCACATGCAGCGGGTGCACATTCGAGCATTAATAATAATGAAAGATACAAATAAAAACACAATAACAATACTAAAAACTAAAATACTTACAGAGAAAACTAAATATATACACAAGGCAGTAACCAAAGTGAATATATGTCAACATTGATGGTGCCAATCCATCCAGATGTTGAGATGTGTGACTGAATAAGTGAAAACTTTGTAAAAAAATCTAAATCAAATATGAAGTGTGTGTGTGTGTGTGTGTGTGTGTGTGTGTGTGTGTGTGTGTGTGTGTGTGTGTGTGTGTGTGTGTGTGTGTGTGTGTGTGTGTGTGTGTGTGTCACAGACAATGGAACCAATCTCACTGCTCCAGGAGTGTGAACCACACCCATGACACACACAGCGGAGCGCGGTTAAACTGCATTGGAATTAAAAACAATATTTACTGAACATCCAATTTATAAGAAATTCGTCTGTATTAGTTTTTGTATAAAACGAAATGATCTGGAACAGCAGAAATAAAATATATCCCATCGCTTATTTACCATAGTGAAGTAAATTCAGTCGGATAAATGGTGAATATGAATCTTTTATTTTGAAAGTAAAATCAAGACGCAAAACATAAACATCAGAGTTATGAGTTTATAATAAGGCTGAAAGTCTAAGTAAGTAATTAAGAAGGTAAAAGTGAATCTTTAGCCCAGTTCTGACCAACAGTTTGACCAGACTTCCCTCCAGTGCAGTACACCAGACTAACAGTGACCCCTGGTGGTGAGATGCTCACATTGCAGCAACTAAATATGGCTCAATGTAATTAGTTCATAAGTTATAATGTAAATGGGGACTATTGATTTAAACTAGGGCTTTTAAAATGCCCGAAGTGCATATTCACATCCGGATTAAATAGAACACCCCCCTGCATTGAGAATAAAATCGCATTTAATGATGTTTTTGTATGCAGATAAACTTAAGTATACTATCAAGATTCAAGGTTTTATTTGCCATGTGTGCCTAGAGCAACACATAAGAGAGAAAAGATACAAAATATAAAAGAATACGCTAGACAGAAGGTGGTAATATGTACAAGAACAATAAAGGTGCTAGTATGTACAGTTTTGAATACAGATTTAAGTTACAGATAGTAATTAATTGAATGTTTTCTCCACTAATTTAAGTCCTTAATCCCCAAAAGGAGATAACAACATTATATTATCCCACAGAAAAGGAAAAACTAAAGGACTTTCAACATCTGAGGGAAAAATATACTCCGATTGTTTTACAGATACCTCCAGTTATGCAACCATTTTGAACGTAACATTAGAAATACAACTGACCTTGATGACCCCAAATACTGACAATATATCTCAGTGTCAATCAAAATGATTAAAATAAGGGAATTTATCTCTTAAGCCTACAAAGGTCTTATTACCTTCGTATTGAAAATGCGGAAGGTTATGTTTTGATCGCCGTGTATTTATTTATTTATTTATTTATTTGTATGCGTGTTATTCGCATAACAAAAAAAGTTTTAAAACGAATCGCATGAAATTTGGTGGGATGATTGGTTATTATCCGGGGACCATTTGATTAGACTTTGGGATCGATCAGGTCAAAGGTCAAGGTCAAGGTCATGGAAAGGTCAAAATCTTCTTTTTACCATAGCACGGTCAATTTCTATCCAATTGGCATGCAACTAATGCCAAAATGTTCATAATTCAATGCCCAATCTTGTGATATGCGAAGGTATGCGCTCTACCGAGTGCCCGTTCTAGTTATAAAAGTGATGCAGATTGTATTGTATGAGCCCCAATCATCCACATAATACAATTTAAGAGGGAGAACAATGGACTTGGAAAAACACCACGGATAGTAAAGAGTAGAGCGGTCCCCCCCTCGAGGTTAAACAAATCACTGGAACATTCATTCACAAGCCGCCGCAGGCCCCGTGACATCAAATAAACTTTGTCCTCCGGCAGCATTTCAACATCTCCAATCTGTTTTGATTCCAAAAGTCACCGAACGCAAACACCAGAGAACAAACGTACCTTTACACCAGCTGCTGTCCCGAGCCTCCGTCACCATGGACGAGTCTCTCTGCGCATTATTACTGCTATTCTCATTGTCTCTGCTGTCTCGTGGCGCTCGGGGTTTCGCCCTGTCGCCCATCGAGCTGGCTCCCATGCCCTGCACCGACAAGGCGGTGGAGAAGCTGTCTCGTCTGGCCGTCACGTACGTCAACGAGGATCGAACCGACGGCTACAAGTTTGCCCTCAACCGCATTGCAAATGTCCACCTGCACGCTCAGGTCAGTACACACACACACACACACACACACACAAATGCCCTGTTGGGAAAAAAACATCTTGTCAGTGGGGGTTATTTGTTGAAGTTATCTAATGTTTTAATACGTGTGTTTGTGTTTGTGAAAGTTAACATTGTTACCGCGTACGTGAAAGTTTGAGTACATATACATTGTTTGAATAATAAATATATATAAATATAATAAATAATCATATTAATATAATATAATACAATAATAATAATCTAATATAATAATAATAGTATTAATAATATAATAATAAATATATATAAATATATATTGGGGGGAAATATATACTACCGTTCAAAAGTTTGGGGTCACTTAGAAATGTCTTTATTTTTCAAAGAAAAGCACTGTTTTTTCAATAAAGATAACATTAATCAAAAATACACACTATACATTGTTAATGTGGTAAATGACTATTCTAGGTGGAAACGTCTGGTTTCTAATGAAATATCTCCATAGGTGTATAGAGGCCCATTTCCATCAACTATCACTCCAGTGTTCTAATGGTACATTGTGTTTGCTAATCGCCTTAGAAGACTAATATCTGATTAGAAAACCCTTGTGCAATTATGTTAGCACAGCTGAAAACAGCTATGCTGGTGATATAAGCTATACAACTGGCCTTCCTTTGAGCTTGAAGTTTGAAGAACAAAATTAATACTTCAAATATTAATCATTATTTCTAACCTTGTCAATGTCTTGACTATATGTTCTATGAAATGTTCAATTCATTTGATAAATAAAAGTGAGTTTTCATGGAAGACACGAAATTGTCTGGATGACCCCAAACTTTTGAACGGTAGTGTATATATATATGTATATATATATATATATACATATATATATATTTATATGTATATACAGTGCATCCGGAAAGTATTCACAGCGCTTCACTTTTTCCACATTTTGTTATGTTACAGCCTTATTCCAAAATGGATTAAATTCATTATTTTCTTCAACATTCTACACACAACAACCCATAATGACAAAGTGAAAACTGTTTTTTGCTAATTTTTGCAAATCTGTTTAAAATAAAGAACGAAAACATAACTTGTACATAAGTATTCACAGCCTTTGCCATGACACTCAAAATGTAGCTCTGGTGCATCCTGTTTCCACTGATCATCCTTGAGATGTCTGATTGGAGTCCACCTGTGCTAAATTCTGTTGATTGGACATGATTGAGAAAGGCACACACCTGTCTATATAAGGTATCACAGTTGACTGCATATCAGAGCATAAAGCAAGCCATGAAGTTCAAGGAATTATCTATAGACCTCCGAGACAGAATTGTATCGAGGCACAGATCTGGCAAAGGGTACAGAAAGATTTCTGCAGCATTGAAAGTCCCAATGAGCACAGTGGCCTCCATCATCCGGAAATGGGAGAAGTTTGGAACCACCAGGACTCTTCCTAGAGTTGGCCGCCCAGCCAGACTGAGCGATCGGGGGAGAAGGGCCTTCGTCAGGGAGGTGACCAGGAACCCGATGGTCCCTCTGACAGAGCTCCAGCGTTGTTCTATGAAGAGAGGAGAACCTTCCAGAAGGACAACCATCTCTGCAGCACTCCACAAATCAGGCCTGTTTGGTAGAGTGGCCAGACGGAAGCCACTCCTCAGTAAAAAGCACATGACAGCCCGCCTAGACTTTGCAAAAAAGCACCCGAAGGACTCTCAGACCATGAGAAACCAAATTCTCTGGTCTGATGAAACAAAGATTGAACTCTTTGGCCTGAATGCCAGCGTCATGTCTGGAGGAAACCAGGCACTGCTCCTCACCTGGCCAACACCATCCCCACAGTGAAGCATGGTGGTGGCAGCATCATGCTGTGGGGATGTTTTTCAGCGGGAGGAACTGGGAGATGAGTCAGGATTGAGGGAAAGATGAATGCAGCAATGTACAGAGACATCCTGGATGAAAACATGCTCCAAAGCGCTCTGGACCTCAGACTGGGGCGACGGGTCATATTCTAACAGGACAACGACCCGAAGCACACAGCCAATATAACAAAGGAGTGGCTTCGGGACAACTCTGTGAAGGTCCTGGAGCGGCCCAGCCAGAGCCCTGACTTGAACCCCATTGAACATCTCTGGAGAGATCTGAAAATGGCTGTGCACCGACGCTCCCCATCCAACCTGATGGAACTTGAGAGGTTCTGCAAAGAAGAATGGGAGAAACTGCCCAGAAACAGGTGTGCCACGCTTGTGGAATCAGACCCAAGAAGACTTGAGGCTGTAATTGCTGCCAAAGGTGCTTCAACAAAGTATTGAGCAAAGGCTGTGAATACTTATGTACATGTTATGTTTTCGTTCTTTATTTTTAATAAATGTGCAAAAAACAGTTTTCACTTTGTCATTATGGGTTTTTGTGTGTAGAATGTTGAGGAAAATAATGAATTTAATCCATTTTGGAATAAGGCTGTAACATAACAAAATGTGGAAAAAATCAAGCGCTGTGAATACTTTCCGGATGCACTGTATATACAGTATATATATATATTGTATTGTTATGTTGTTTATGCTGTATTGAACTCCATTAGTAATATAGAAGTGAAATAGATATAATCTGGTACATGAGAAAACTCAATGTGCCCAAATGCCCATTTTGGAGACTTTGCCTAAACTGTCTTCACTAACGAGGCTCTAATTTAATTCTGCTGCATTTTTTCAAAGTCAAACTTTGCAGAGATACTCTTCAGATATTGTGCTATGATGCTGAGGAATTGTAAACCTTTCAGCTGCATCATTCCAAAGATATCATCATAATAATAAGTGCTTTTTACAAAAAGAGGAACCTGTCATTTCGTTTATTTGGGCTGTGTACCATCTTCATTTAATCTTAACCAGTAACATAAAGGGTGATATTTACACACCTGGAGTATTCTCACAAGTGTTTACTTTTATTCCAACACTTATTTAAATAGCCCTTGTGGTTGAGGAGATACACCCTTTTTTTTAGTTGGGTATGTTTTTTTGAGCAGAGGCCTAACAAATAAGCTGGGGATAAAAAAGTTAAATGTCACACCTGTACCAAAATATGGACTTCAGTTAAAAAAAAAAAGTCTGACACTTTAGTATTTTAGTTACTTCAAAACTTTTGGGAAATCATGGACTTTTTATCAAATTAAATTGATATCCACTCCATGAAACTTGCTCTCGGAAATCCTAAACGGAGAGAATTGGGCTGAATCACAGAGGGATGGAAACAAAAGTGGAGTAAAAATAAAAATAAAATGAGGCAAAAGTTGTGCTGGCAGACGTTTTATCATCTCGTATTCACCATGAAGTCGTTCAGTTTTGAATTAGACCTTTTTCTAGCATTGCGTACTGTTATAACAGCTTTATTACAAACATCCCAATCCCTGCATCGTCTCTTTGTGTTGTTGTATAGCCTCACACAAAGGGAGTGAGTTGGAAAGGTTGTTTTTCCCCCTCCTGTTGTGGCTGATAGATCAAAACATCCCTATGGAGAAAAAAAGGAAGTCCCACTCTGATAGATTTAACCAACCCCGGCCAATCTTGATGTCAGTGGGATCCCATTTAAGAAGATTTGTGTTTTGTTGTTACAAACTTTTAATCAAAAACCTCTCTCTCTGCTGATTCTCACTCCGGGGAAAGTGATAATGAAATAAAATTGTCTTTTTTCTCTCAAGGACTTTATAGTGTGGTCCCCGGACCCTAGTTTGGGGAACCGCTGAACTACATTCAAAGACGTGTGTGTGTAAAAAATGGCGAGCAATTACATTAACGTGCCAAACACCGAAGAACGAAAACAACGATAAATAATTTGATGTTTGCACTTTGCGGCGAATGACTCGTCAGCACATGTCGCTCATAAATGAAATGTAACAATCAAACTTGATGTGCGGGATGTTAAGTCGTAAAAAAAAAAGGAGAAGCCGCCGTCTTTCACGCCTCGTAAAAAAAAAAAAAAAAGAAGGCCTTGAGTGACTGAAGTGTAATAAAAACCCAGGTCACTTCGGTCCAGCACCTTACATAACACCAGGCTTCATGAACTTGATGGATCAGGTTTTAAGAGTTTAACTCCGTGACCTGAAAAGACTGTTATTGCACCTGCTCCAATCCTTCATGTTTGTTTTCAGTGCTACTGCTAAAATCAATATAGTCTTAATTATTCTGAGCGCCTCCTAGAATACTGTTCCTTAAATATAGAACTGACCAAATGAATGTACTCGATAGAAGACTTCTATAGATTTGATGCTTCTATTTAAATATCGGAGCGTGGTACTGTCGGACATTCTTGTTCCTCCACTCTCTCGTGACGTTGTGTTTGCATTGTGCGTCGTCAGGGCCCAGCGGGCAATGTGTATTACCTGGACCTGGACGTCCTGGAGACAAAGTGTCCCATTGGCAGCCCGAAACCATGGAAACGCTGTGACGTCAGACCATTCATGGAAACGGTAGGACACACACACACACACATGCACAGAAATATACAGCGTTTGAACTTATACTGTCCTTATAAGGACTCTTGCTGACCCTTCACCATGCAAAAAAAGGGCAGTTTAAGATAGTCACAATATCTTAAAAACACTCTTTATTTTGAATTAATGGTTTAAAATTTGATACAAGAGCATTTCTTTTTATCCTGCCTAATATTTAGCCCCTTAATATTACATTTTAACCTTTTTGCGCGGTTGATTCTAACATTAAACCTCAAGGTCTTACCCCACAAACAGCCCAGAGAACTCCCAAAAAACATTCCCTCTCCCAAGGTCCATCATTTGGGTTATTGCAAATGAATACACACATTTGAGGTCACTTTGTCTTGGACTGCTCTCGGTATGTCAACTGTCGCTAAATCTATTGTAAAATGGCGTTTATTGGTATAACTTTCTTTATATTGTATTCTTTTCAGCAAATCTCTGGCATCTGTAACACCACCATGCTCCTCACACCCGAGGGATACTCCTACCTGTACAGCTACGACTGCACTCTGGTCCCAGGTAACACTGAGAGTATCAACGGATCTACAATACGATACTAAAAGGAGTAAAAATGGGTTATCATACTTTGATGCACCACATGGTTTTGTATCTGAACTGATCTTCCAACAGCTGGTGCTTGTTTTAAGTCATAATCCTGGTGGTAACATTGCTCAGTGTGCAAGGCTTATCATAAAGATAAGGAACATCTACATTATATCCTCTGCATCTGATCCCTGTAGACCTCCCAGAGAAGCTCCAGCAGACGTGTCCCACCTGCCCCACCCTGCTCCCAGTGGACAGCCCACAGGCCGTGGCCGCCGCTCAGGTCACCCTGGCGTCCTACAAGAGGCGGTCGGCGGTGGGCGCCGGGCTCGGAGTGAAGAAGATCACCAGAGCTGCATCGCGGGTATATATATATATATATATATTTATTTATTTATTTATTTATATATATATATATAAATATATATATATAAATATATATGTATATATATATACATATATATGACTGGAGACCCAGTTATTAACTCTGATTGGCTTTTATTACACGACAATGTGTGTGGAATATTACGTTTATTAGATAATCTGTGTGTGTACATGAGCAGATGGAACAGTGCACCGTTGGGCCTCTGTGTGCCGGATGAGTATTTTTACTGCACAAATACCATAATCATAATCCTCATACAAGGTCGCAAAATATTACCGAAGGCACTTTAGGCCATTTTTGAAGGGAAAATGAGAAACTGAAAGCTCAGATTATTGCTATTTAATTCCCCTAAGGTAACATTTTGTGGTGCTCTAAAACCGAGATGATAGCCTTTTTACATACAGCAATATCAAGTATCCGTCATTGTTTTATTTGTTGTTTCCCCTCTTCTTACCATGTTCATTTTTTTACGTCTCAGGTTGCACCTGTGAAAGCCAGTTTTGTGGAGTACATCGTTCAGGAGTGTCCAGAGGGAGTGACGGAAAGAGGCACCTGCCAGCGGCTGACGCCGGAGTCCGACACGGAGGTACGAGGCACCGAGAGGGAAGATAAGACTCAAAATACATCCCATATTATCAGTGGCGGCTGGTGGAAGATTTTTTTGGTATAGGTCATCTAATCATTTTTAGCAAACATCCCATATGATTCAAGGCAAAAAAAGTTAAATTTTTTATTTCTAATAATAAACAATAATAAGGACATCTTATTCAGTATATTAATATATATATATATAATAGTCAGTATAATATGGTATACATAAATATATAAATATATAAATATAAATATTGTGTAATATAAATCAAATATTTATATATATGTATATATATATCAATAATAAATAATATAATATAATATATCTAATAATATATATATATATATATATATATATATATATATATATATATATGTATATATATATATAATAATAATAGTCAATATAATATGGTACATAAATATATAAATATATATATATTTATGTATTAAAATATATTATATTTTGTATTTATATTATTTTACGAATGAGTATATTCATATCTCCAAAATAATAAATATATATATTGACATTATAATATATATATAATATATATAATTTATATTATTTTTATACTTGTGGGGGTGGGGCTCAAGTGGCTCAAGTTGGCCCCAGTCGCCGCCACATATATGCATAATAATATAATAATTTACATTTGTGTTGTTGTTACACTTGCACATCATTATAATCCTGTTTGGACACATAAGGATGTTTATTTAAAAGTACAACAACATCATCTGAAATTGCTCCATTAATAATAATAAAAAGTGAATTTCATCATTTACAATCTGACACTATTATGACGCTAATTAATGTTGTTTAATAAACTTAAATCCACATCAGTCAGCCAGCATATGGTTTACTATCACTGAAGTATTACTTGATGGAATGACGGATTTATTTCTAATTTTACCCTCTAAAAAGGCTGCAAGTTATTAATTATATTTATCAAACAAGCCTGACAGGTCCTCTCCTCCTTTTAAAAAAGAATTTATTATGTTATTATATCGATTTGTTTTTTCCCCCTGCTCTATCCTTTTGTTTATTTGTGTTAGCGTGACCCAGTATCTTCAAATAAATTAATAAAATGTCTCTCGTTCAGACTGCAGGGTTTTGTGCAGGATCAGTGCACGGGGACTTGGACGTCCATCCTGAAGTCCAGGTGTCCTGTGAGATGTTCAAAGCTCAGGTACAGGGAAGCCGTTGAAAATATGTGCCCTCAATAATCAGAAATATTCGGAGCATTCAAGGTACAAGGTATTGCATAACAGTCAGAAGTATGTCTTCATATCTCTGAGGGAATTAAGCCAAAGCGGCAGCTGAAGTTTTAAAGTTGTGTTCCAACAAATAGGTGTGTATGATCAATATGTCCAAAATGGGAAAACAATTCAAACTCCATCCTCTACACACAGAAACATGGAGGTGCCATCTGGAACCAAAAATGTTTCTTCAGAGTTCCACAAAGAACCTCTAAAACCAGGGTTCTTTAAAGAACCATTTCCTTAAATAGTTCTTCAAATAATCTATAAGGGTGTCTCAAAGAATCTTAAAAAAGTGGTTCTTTAAGGCACCAATTCTGGTTCCACAAAGAACCTCGAAAACCAGGGTTCTTTAAAGAACCATTTCCTGAAATAGTTCTTTAAAGAACCTCTAAAGGTGCCTCAAACGAAAAATGGTTCTTCAGTCGGCGATGGTTCTTCGTAGAACCACAAAGCCTTTTAAAGAACCATTATTTTCTGTGTGTACTTGCTGCTCACATATTTCTACAGTTTCCCGAGCTTTCATCTCCTTTCTGAACAAAGTAAATCAAATTCTCTGGGACACTTTGACCTATAATGTGAAATCTGACTCAAAGACCATCAAATACAATTACTTTTAATCCTCTCTGGCAGTATTTTGAAAATACAGAAAAAAACAGCAGCAGAGGTTTATCACTCAGAGCAGGAACAACACAGCCCCAAAAAAAGAACAGAACATTCAGGTGCAATAAACCATGTTTGTTTGTTTGTGTATTTTATTCAGTCAATCAAATCAAATGCAATACAATATTATTCAAAAGAGAAAGACTGAAAAGGTAAAGGTAGAAGCAAAAAATGCTTATAAATTCCTATCCTAAATTGAAATCAAAATAAATCCGAAAATGTATATAAAATAAAGAAAAAAACAACAAACAAAATATATTTATATATACTACCACATACATCTTCCATATAAATACGTTTTTAATCACATATATAACTCCCAAGAATTGTAAATCAGTGTTCTGTGTTTTGAAGTGGCAGCCCCTTAATCCCTCCGTGGGAACATAATCACCGACTGGATGAGCACGACTTGATGAACGTGTTCTGCTGTTTTGTTTCAGGTTCTCCTAAAAACAACCTTTACCATCACAACGCAACTTTCTGAATGATTGCCACGTGGCCCTATAATTATTCCGTCACGTCTCGCGTCCCTAAATGTACGTTGTGCGTCGCGTGTGTTCAAACCGACGCGTGACATTTAAAACGGGACGCTCCTGTGCTGTAATTACGTCGCGTTCTCGCTCCTTTCTGAGAGTGCGTTGTGTGTCACATATTCCACGACTGCAGACTTGTTTTTTCCGCAGCCGACACGAGCGCGTTTGTCAAATATCCCTGGAGTGTGATCTCCGACTATATCTGGATTAAAACACAGATTAGCACTTCAGTGGCACTAAAACGGCTCTTATTGTGGTACTTTTGTAGTTCGACTATGCTGAGGAAATGTTACTTCCTGTATTCTTGTTGTTCTTAGTTTGTACTCTAGCTTGATGCACTTATTGTAAGTCGCTTTGGATAAAAGCGTCTGCTAAATGACACGTGATGTGATAGATAGATAGAAAGATAGATATATACTTTATTAATCCCCAAGGGGAAATTTGTCGTCACAGTAGCAGCACCAATAAACTAAACACACAAGAATAAAAAATAAAATATTAAATGTGATGTGATCTCGTCTCTGCTGTCCACAGAACGTGGAGTTCCTGCGACCCGTGCGGCCTCAGGGTCACGACCTCCCCCGGGACCCCGCGACGACCCCAACCTTCCCGACTCCGACCTTCCCGATAACAATCGACGACCTGGAGAAGGACCCTCTGCCTCTTCCCTCCGACCCTGGACCACCCGCTACTGTTCAACCAGAGATTTTCGACCCCACGCCAATTCTCGACCCCACGCCGATTCTCGACCCCACGACCATTCTCCCCGTGCCCTTTGACCCCCCCGCGGCGCCTCGCCCCTGCAACCCCCTCGCCTCGTCTTCCAGCGAGTCGGCCGAACAGCGACGGCGGGCGCCGCCGGGCGCCGACCCTCTCGCCTCGTCCTCCGAAGAGATCGGAGGCCCCGCGGCGATGCGACCGCCGTTTAACTTCCGCTACCAGAGGCGCGACCGCCGCAGGAAGCGGCAGGCCTTGGTGGAGAGCTCCCCGTCTCACACCCCCAGCTTCCTGTCTGATTTCCCCAGCGGGCGCTCTCCTTTCCGCTCCTGCCCCGGTCCGGCTCGATACACCACAGTTTAACTAGCGCCGCGGCCGCCGGTGAGGGGGAGGGCCGTTAAACCGCTCCGGCTCCCTCTGCCGCTGGAGGCTTGTAATAAGTTGTGCTAATGAGAGGAATACCATCTCTTTTTTTTATTTTTTATTGTACCTGAAATTACTTTCTGTGCTGCCGCTGTGATATTGCTCCCAAAGCAGCCAAGGCTTAAACCATATGTATTTGAGAATGGCTATTTTTAATAACTACTTGAATAAATCTTGGTTTGAATCTGAAACTGCTCGATGAACTGACGTACTTCAGCTAACAGTCTGATCATACTTATATTACTTCTACTTGTGTTTTGGTGATAAAATGTCCATAAAACGTAAAAAAATATGAGTCGATTCTTGGATTGAAAGAAAAGATAATGTGTCTCACAAGTCGTGACAGTGATGTGTTGCAGCACTAACATATTTAGGTGCAATTTATTCTTACAACCCATGCGTTGAATTCACATTACTTTACGGCATGATCATAAGTGCACTTCTTAAATCTTCATCTTGCACTAAAATATTTGACGGGGACATCAAGACTGCTCTTGCAAAAGAAAAGAAAAGGATAATAATGATAATAAAGAAGGAAAAAAGTTTCTGTGAAGGGATACAAAAGTATTGTGAGGGAGCTCAAACATAGACATTTTTTTACCAAAAAAATACAACAATATTATTGCTGTTTTTCTTCTTCTATGATGTGTGATAGCTTAATATAAAGGTGCTTTAAAGGTAAGACATTTTCAGATGTACTGCTGACTTCAATCGCATAGAGTTTAATTCATGCATGTGACAATTCACTTCATTTGCAAAGAATCTGAATAAAATATGTAATTTCTACAAATATCTTTCATGAAATGTTTCGCAATCTGTCT
This sequence comes from Pseudoliparis swirei, assembly GCF_029220125.1. Taxonomy (NCBI): domain Eukaryota; kingdom Metazoa; phylum Chordata; class Actinopteri; order Perciformes; family Liparidae; genus Pseudoliparis; species Pseudoliparis swirei. The sequence goes on along the minus strand of NC_079392.1, from coordinate 5,109,117 downwards.
CACCATCATCGTTTTAGTAAAAGCTTATCGGTGTAACATCGTACACGCAGACGACAGAGGGAAAAGTCTGGGTTATTTAGGATTCTTTGCCAAAGGTCGGACGCTTCGAATGAGGCAAAAGAAAAAAGAGCAAACATAAGGAAAGTTTCGAGAGAGAAAAAAGCCCGCAGCCACCTGAATAATGTCTTTATTTGCACAGAAACAAGAGTTATTGGAACGAGCCGACGGACACAGACAAGAAGAAGTTGAAGATGCAATAAGTCATCCTGTATGTGGCCGGAGCGTCACTCAGTCTCGTCTCCAATAAACAAAGCATCCCTGTGTTTCTCAGAAACTTGGCCTCTATAAAAATAAAAATAAACACTCACCAAATATAAGCAGAGAAAGCAATGACGAATACACAGATGAGAGATATTCTTTAGGACATTAAACTCACAGGTCAAGAAGCAGTCTGTCTTTATTTAAAGGACACGGGAAACTCTTTGGGGGATTTACAGCAGAGTACAACATTTTAGAAGAGAGGACGAGGCGGTTTGAAAGATGAGTGAAAAAAAAGGCTAAAATATCTTGGGAAAAAAGGATGTGACACTGTTGTTGTGCTATGGACCTCCATTCACAGACCACACTTTCATGGCAAACCCCTGATGAGAATAATCTCATAAACCCAGACTGGCAGATTAACAATGAGTAAATTAACAATTAACATTGGTCAAGTCAGCAGAGCGAATGTGGCTTGTGGGTAAATAACTGTGTGACAGTTGTGGGATGTGGCATCTTGAAATAAGATTCCCTGGGGTGAATTGAGCAGTGTAAACAATTTATAATGGAAAAACAAACATGAATGTGAGGATTTATAGTTCATTATTGCTCTTGGAAACATCAATTGACACAATCAATATCACCACGTGGTCAACGCAGACGCTGTTATCGAGCTTTTGATGTCATAACATCTTCTTCAACAGATGCCTCCTAAAATATATATGTATAACTTGCCTCAGTTGAGTGCTTTTGGAAATGCGATTTTTTGAGTTTGGCAGAGGGGCTTTTATTTTGAAATTGTATCAATTTCATTATTGATTTTGGAAACGTCAATTGACACAATTAATATCACCACATGGTCAACGAAATAGCTGTTATCAAGCTTTGTATTCTTCAACAGATATCTCCTAAATTATATGTATAACTTGTCTCTGTTTAGTGCTTTTGGAGATGAGTGTTTTAGAGTTTTCACATAGAGGCTTTTATTTTGAAATGATAGAAATGTGAACGTCTTGTGGCAGCAAGCGTTTCACTTGTCAACGACGTTTAGAATATATAAACATAGGTGTAAATATACTTTATATGGCAAGGTCAGTTGGAAACACACAATGCCACTGTGTGCGACAGAGGGCGGGAGAGACATTCACATCTAAATATCGTGTCTTGCAACTTCCGGGTACTTGCTGCATGTTGCTCTATAAGCAATTTTAAATTAATATAATTTGAAGTCATCACTAAGAGCCTTAGACCCCCCCCCCCCCACACACACACACACACACTCCAAACGTCACATGTAAAGTATATTTGTTTCAGATCTGATCGGGTCGTATGTCTCAACGAGCAACGGTACCAACATTTCCGAAGGAACCTGAAGGCAGCACGTCGTCGACTCCTAATTGGAGTCAGATTTTCAGCGCGAGGAGTGGCTTGTTCAACTTCTGCTTGGCGAGACACGCAGTCATCTTCCTCCTAGATGGTGGAGCGACGAGTTTAATAACTAAACAACCGAGCGAAAAGATTAACTAAAACGGGTTTACATGCTGGGGGACATATCTACGGAAGCCGGCGCCATGTTTGTGAAGTATTCGCGTGCTTCAGTTTGAGGTAGGTGAAAAGTTGTTGTTTTGGGGTGTCAGTCATGTTGTCGCGCTGCTCTTTTTTTCTCTGTTTTCCCCCTTGTTAAAGCTTAAAACGTCAACGTGAGCTCACGTTCCTCGATGCGTCGCCTTTTTATTCGTTTAACTTCTTCCTCGGTTGTGTCTTTTTAGCGTCAACGGACCAAAACGTCACACACACACACACACACACACACTCCACTTAAGTTTTCTGCCGTTAAACGGGTCGCGCGCGCGAGCGTGTGCTGGCATGCTCGCGCGAAACGAGACTCATTTTCAGCTAGTTTGTCATTTCCCCCCAACCGTAAAGCATGCGTCACCATGGGATACAACGCTAACTGGAAATAAGTTGAGTAACTTGCAGCTCAATTATTTTACGACATAATAATAAAGAAAAATAAGAGTTAATTAAAAAATTGTTTTTTTTTTTTAAATGTCATTTTTTTCTCTCGCATAGTTATTCCAGAAAGGCAATTAATCCAGAGCACATGCCTTCAGTGATGGGGTTGCAGCTGAGTTTTTTTATAATTGTATTTAACTTTACGTGTGACCTCTTTTCAACGCAGGGTAATGGGGTTGAGTCTCTAATGATGGTTCTTTCAAATTAAGCTTTCTTCAAAGGGGAATTATGGTTTGCACTTTAGAGAGCATCCCTTAATTGGACAAGGATCTGTTTGGTGTATTCATGTTGAAATGCTTATGGTTTTATGTCTTGCATATGTGACTAAATGACGACACCAAGCTTCCAAAGAGCTGTTTTTATTGTAGCTAACAAGTGACATTTAAAATGTAAAAAAATCAACTTTCTGCATTTCTGATGTGATCTCGACTTTTTTCTTTTTAACTTGTGACCTGCAATAATGGCTCTCACTTTATTTGCAAAATTCCCACAGATCATTCCTCTCAGCAATTCAGAGATCTACACTAGAAATAGTCAAACTTGATAGATTTTACCACACAATTGACATAAAGATAAATTCATATGGATACAATTAAAATTGAAAGGGAAAGCATTTTATACTTTCTCTTGCTGTTTTGTTTTTACAACATGGGCGATCTCGGTTCCTGTTAAATTCGTCCTTCAGTGTTTCTTGATGTCTTTTTTTTTGTTGAGACGTTATTGTACAATGCTTTGTGGTTAGAGGCCCTGCAAATTTAACTGTGGAAATGTAACGGCATTTTGGCCCAGCGTTGTTGATATTCCTTTTGTTTCATCATTATTTTGCAGCTCTAATGTGCATTTACTCGGGGATTGTCAAAGACGGCTGCCATATGATACCTTTTAAAACATTTTTTTATTATGATAGCTAGTAACTACCCACATTGCTATCGCCACAGAATTAAAACTAGAACGGGTACTCGGTAGAGCGCATACCTTCGCATATCACAAGATTGGGCATTGAATTATGAACATGTTGGCATTAGTTGCATGCCAATTGGATACAAATTGACTGCTATAGTAAAAAGAAGATTTTGACCTTTTCATGACATTGACCTTGACCTTTGACCCGATCGATCCCAAAATCTAATCAAATGGTCCCCGGATAATAACCAATCATCCCACCAAATTTCATGCGATTCGGTTTAATACTTTTTGAGTTATGCGAGGAACACGCATACAAATAAATAAATACCCGGTGATCAAAACATTACCTTCCGCATTTTCAATGCGAATGTAAAAATATATAAAACATGCAGCCTGATCAAAAAGTTAAGTTGTCATTTTTGTCAAAATGACTATTGTGTTCCAACTCATGAAATCAGATGTTTCTGGTGGGAAGATATGACGGTGTGAGTGTCAGGGAGGGTTTCCTCTCGCTTCCCAGATCCAATTTCAACACGAGGCGGGACAAAGACGGTATTGTGTGACAGTTGAAGTCGTTGTCTTCTGGAAACCATGCGCGACGGTATTCGGCTTTTCTCCCAGAGACGAGTCGTTGTCAGTCTCCAGATTTTTTGGGGACCCGTCATGTGGTTCGGTCTGGCTTTTGTCGAGACCTCCGGACTGACCGTCGCGTACGGCGGCGTTTCTCTGAGCCGTGTGCAGGACCGGGAGCATTTACTTCATGTCCGCCAGAGGTACGCTGCATATTCAAGGGTCACGATAACCGTGTATTTGTCATCTCTGATTATGAGATGGTCGCAAAAATTATATGTTTTTATTGCCTCGTATCTTAAAGAAAGTTGCTTGTGCTTCATATTCTGTGATAAGAGCCTTAATGCTTGAACCTTGATAATAGATTATCCTCATAATATTGCATATGGATTACAGCTGAAACATTTAGTTAAATCATCGATTAGTCCAAAAAATATATATATCTAAAAAAAAATTATAAGCAATTACAAGTCTAACTAGAACGGGCACTCGGTAGAGCGCATACCTTCGCATATCACAAGATCGGGCATTGAATTATGAACATGTTGGCATTAGTTGCATGCCAATTGGATAGAAATAGACCGCTCTATGGTAAAAAGAAGATGTTGACCTTTGCATGACCTTGACCTTTGACCCGATCGATCCCAAAATCTAATCAAATGGTCCCCGGATAATAACCAATCATCCCACCAAATTTCATGCGATTCGGTTTAATACTTTTTTAGTTATGTGAGTAAAACGCATACAAATAAATAAATACACGGCGATCAAAACATTACCTTCCGCATTTTCAATGCGAAGGTAAATATTGTTTCATGCAAACACTGGTTACAGCTGGTTAGAAACACATTGTCAGTTAAATTATGAAAATAATTGTAAGTTGCAAATCGATTAAAAAATATAATTTTTTTTTCTAGAGAAATGTGTAATTCGTTCATCATAAAAAAGGGATATTAAGTATAATCAGTCACATGTTCAAACAGAAGTCAACGTTTTTATTTATTTATCCGCTCGTGCTTGATTTATTTACGAGAATATTTACAGATGTGCGTGTCCACATCGATGTGAGGGGATAGTTTTCCGGTGGCGGTAACGTGACGCCTTATTGGCAAACCGACAAAGGATGCTGAGCGGACCACGGGAGGTCTTTACGGACCCGAATGTAAATATTTCATGGCATGCCAATTGTGAGAATTTGCACCCGATTGCAGGCTACGTTGTCATTGTTGGGTAGAATCAACACATTTTAAATGTACGTAAGTCTATTCACCAATCTGATATCAAGTATTCATATTTATATATAGTTATATATATATATATATTTATATATTTATTATATATATATATATATATACTTTTTTTATTATATATTTATATATATATCGGCTCTTTAAAGCTTCACAGGAACAACATCAAAACCTTTTCACTCGGTACCCGATCCGTACATCCCACCCGATCGGCACTGCACATGCAAAATAGTTCTAGACACCTGTGGTTAACCACTCTTGTGTACCCTACATCTTCACTTATTGTGAACAACACATTTATGTTAACAGAGATTCCATTGAGTAACAATATAATGCGCGTACGCTTAATTTGTACTCGGCCGAGGTAAATTATACCCAGGGTTCGAAAACCTGGAAAAGTCATGGAATATGAAAATGGTCATTTCCAGGCCTGGAGAAGTCATGGAAAAAACGTAAATCATAAAAGTTTTTGGAAAAGTCATGGAAATTTGAGCGATCCCTGGTAGCTCTAGGTTTCACCGGAGCCACTTAAAGTTGCTCTAATTACCACTGAGATCTGGTCAAATGGGAAGTGACACGCGCCATCAGGTGGCTCAGAGCTGCAGGTTACAAAGGACGACATCGTAGAGAAGTCCCACTATCGGCTAAACCGTTCTCTCTTTGTTTCCCCCCCCTTGCGAACAGTGTCGGTAATCTGCGTTTGGAGCTTCATCTCGGGACCATTACACTCGGTGTGAACGCCGAGCGGATTAAGACCCTTTGTCATGCCGTTGCCGCGGGATACCGGCGCGCTTTGACGGACAGCAGCACATCCACGAGAGCCACGTGTTCACCTTTTTGTTGTTGTTGTGATATCGGTACGCCGTGTGCGTTATGCGTGTGCGTGCGGAGGAAGAGAAGATCAACGGCGTCGCTTAATCCCATAGGAAATCTGCGGAGGGAGCGGAAGCTTTGCGTTGCCGTGGCAACCGCCTTGAAACCTCAAGGATTTGGAGAGGATCTGCAAAGAGGAGGGGACCGAAATCCCTCCTGAGATGTCCAATTACAAGAAGTGCCTGACCTCCGCTTGTCTCGACAAATATTTCACACGATCAAAAGCAAATCCTAATTTTTATATGATGGGATTTTCTGGATGAAATAAATAAGTAGTTTCTCGCTGTTAAAGCAAACCTGCTATTACAATTATCAGGGTTCTTACGGTCATGGAAAACCTGGAAAAGTCATGACATTTTAAAATGGTCATTTCCAGGCCTGGAAAAAACTTAAATAAAAGTTTTGGAAAAGTCATGGAGATTTGTTATAATCACGTGTTCATTTACGCCAAATTTGAAATAATTAATATACAGGACTGTCTCAGAAAATTAGAATATTGTGATGAAGTTCTTTATTTTCTGTAATGCAATTCAAAAAACAAAAATGTCATGCATTCTGGATTCATTACAAATCAACTGAAATATTGCAAGCCTTTTATTCTTTTAATATTGCTGATTATGGCTTACAGCTTAAGAAAACTCAAATATCCTATCTCTAAATATTAGAATATCATGAAAAAGTATACTAGTAGGGTATTAAACAAATCACTTGAATTGTCTAATTAACTCGAAACACCTGCAAGGGTTTCCTGAGCCTTGACAAACACTCAGCTGTTATAAATCTTTTTTTTTACTTGGTCTGAGGAAATATTAAAATTTTATGAGATAGGATTTTAGAGTTTTCTTAAGCTGTAAAAAATAATCAGCAATATTAAAAGAATAAAAGGCTTGCAATATTTCAGTTGATTTGTAATGAATCCAGAATGCATGACATTTTGTTTTTTTAATTGCATTACAGAAAATAAAGAACTTTATCACAATATTCTAATTTTCTGAGACAGTCCTGTATATTTTAAAGAAAGACGCTCAAAATATAAGCCGGCGTATGCTCTCAATACGCAACATTTTCTAAATTTTTCATGTTTATACCGAGATTTCAGTTTGGTCATGGAAATTTGGTTTAAAGTCCTGGAAATCCACTGGTCAAAATGTGTCAGAACCCTGAATTATAGAGCGGCAAACTTAAAATCGGATAACAGTTATTTCCTTCACCATGTCCACAGTAATGCACAGTCAGCCCTCTTCTGGGTAGACTCATGTAAAGTAGGGGTATCATTGACTTCTTGATCCTTATGAAGTATTTCAGAAATGTCTCGAGTTCTGGACCCTGAGTTCACGTTGGTGTCTCACGCGTCTCCCACTTCCTGCAGGATGGAGTCGTCGTGTCTGGACCTGGCTCTGGAAGGCGAGCGGCTCTGTAAGGCCGGCGACTACCGCGTCGGCGTGTCCTTCTTCGAGTCCGCGATCCAGGTTGGAACGGAGGACCTTCAGATCCTCAGCGCCATCTACAGCCAGCTGGGCAACGCCTACTTCCACCTTCAAGAGTACAACAAAGCCCTGGAGTACCATCGCCACGACCTCACGCTCACTCGGTAAACAGTCTCACTTCCTTTTTTAATCGCTGTTTTAAAACCATACCCGCCTTTTGCACACTTTTTCGTCTGGATTGGACAACCTTGAGAAATTCCTGCTAAAAAAAAAAAAATGTTTAACCGTCGTTGGCGTGCTAGTTTTATTGAGGTACACCGTGAGTATTTTTCGGATTACACTCTTAACAATATATTCTGAACCACAACACAACATTTAAAATCCCCATCTCCCCCTCCTATGATTCACATTTCTCCGCTGCATCGCTGTAAATTGCTTTCTTGCCAGTTGTGTTTCTGAACTCGTCCATTTTTTTCCCCCCTCCTTTCTTTTTGAAACCCCAGAACAATCGGCGATGATCTCGGCGAGGCGAAAGCCAGCGGCAACCTCGGGAACACATTAAAGCTTTTAGGACGGTATGACGAAGCCGTGGTTTGCTGCCACAGACATTTGGACATCACCAGAGCCATGTATGACAAGGTGGGCCATGTCTTCGTGGTATTTCAGAACAACAAGGACCTTATTTAGTTGCGGCTGAAACATTTCTTTTGTTTTTATCTTAATAGCCTGACAATGGTTGGCTTTTTTTCTACCGTTCTGCAATTTGAAAGGTTCAATTCGATGACCAAAGGCCCCCCCCGTTTGCTTCGATTAGAACGAATGGATCCAATTTAGTTCTCGATCGATACCGCATGTCTTGCTCAGCAAGCCACAGAAAAGTTTTGGCGTGCTGGATGGTGGCAAAAAAGCGTCTTCGCTGCAGCATCGAGAATAGTTTTCCCGCCCGCACGCACGCACACGCAGGTCTGGTGTCAGTGTATTTTTACTGATATAATTGCAGCACTGGTCACTCGTGTGTGTGTGTGTGTGTGTGTGTGTGCGCACGCTGTAGGTTGGGCAGGCTCGGGCGCTGTATAATTTCGGGAACGTTTACCACGCCAAGGGGAAGAGCATCTGCTGGACTGGAGCCGAGCCAGGAGAGTTCCCGGAGGAGGCCAGGATAGCCCTCAGGAAAGCTGCACAGTACTACGAGTGAGTTGGCATCATCAAAACATATTATATTTGTTGTTTTGCTTTTGTTTTGAAAGTCCTGAGGAATGACTTAGTTCCTCAGACCAAGACCTCAACAGCAGAGTCACGGGTTTGTTCCCATCTGGCCCAACCCATACAGGAAAAGGGCTTTTTTTACACATGTATCTTCGGGTAACACTGATACAAAAACAAGACTGGAAAAGTTACATCATAAATATTTCTAAATATCTTGGAAATATTTCACATTTTTCCAAGTTTTTTGTCAAATTGAAATGTTTCATATGTGAACAGTGAACATTATCCAATTACCAGCTTTCAGCATTTAATGCATTTTGCATTTTAAATAAATAATGTACATCGTTCTCAGTACCATATTCAGATTCTATCATCAGCTGCTCTACTTTTTGTAAATGTGCACGCCAAATTCCTCACACATAAAATGCAACCGACTCAAAGCAGGTTGGTTTAGTAACGACAAAAGTTGTCCGACTCTCACATTGGATGCATCAATCAACTTTTTTTGTAAAGTTTAGTCTCGACCATGAAAATAATGTCAAAATAATTTCAAGTTCAGGTTAAGCTTACTTTTGAACCCCAAGTTTGAAATCAAGTGCAACCTGGAGCTGGGATCCCAAAGGCACTCAAATGTCCGAGCGCGACTCCGTCCCGGGTCCAGACTCCACCGAGCATCGTGGATTCATTCAACGGTTGTTTCTGTTGTGATGATCAAAAAGGATTCATTTGATGTTTTCTTCTTTTCACAAAGAGCAAACCTGAGCCTGGTGAAGGACTTAAGCGACCGGGCTGCCCAAGGTCGTACCCATGGTAACCTCGGAAATTGTTATTATCTTCTGGGTGACTTTGAAAAAGCAGCAGAGGCACACGAAAAGGTAGGCGGCCAACGCGTGTGTGTGTGTGTGTGTGTGTGTGTGTGTGTGTGTGTGTCTTCAGTGTCTCCATCGCAGCCTCTGCTCTATGCTCACTTCGTTTTGTTTGTGTGTTTGTGAGTGTGTGTTTGTGTGTGTGTGTGTGTGTGTGTGTGTGTGTGTGTGTGTGTGTGTGTGTGTGTGTGTGTGTGTGTGTGTGTGTGTGTGCTTGTGTTTGTTTGTGTGTGCGTGTATATTTGTGTGTGTGTGTGTGCTTGTGTTTGTTTGTGTGTGCTTGTGTTTGTTTGTGTGCTTGTTTGTGTGTGTGTTTGTGTTTTGTGTGTGTGTGTTTGTTTGTGTGTGTGTGTTTATTTGTGTGTGTGTGCTTGTGTTTGTGTGTGTGTGTGTGTGTGTGGAGTAGCTCACCACTGACAGAGCAGAGGACGTGCTCACACTGCAGCGTGATAATATATGACACCACAAACATTAAAACGCAGTGTGTGTGTTATATGTTTGCGGTTCCTATCCCCACCTTCCCGTCCCGTAAACATGCCAAAGCTTCTCACTGGAGCCGGTGGGAACATGGTGGACTCTAAGGAACACAAAGTTATGCACATTATATTATATTTCCTTTTCCCGTGTTTTCCCGTCTCCCCTGAGTAACGTGCGCCCTCCTCCCGTTTGTCCCGTCGGCAGCGGCTGCTCATCGCCAAAGAGTTTGGGGATAAGTCCGCTGAGAGACGGGCCCACTGTAACCTTGGCAACGCTCACATATTCCTCAGCCAGTTCGAGGTGGCGGCTGGTCATTACAAGTGAGTAAACGGGGATTGTTGTTGACGGATATTTCTGGATGTCTTCAGAATGCACGGACAAAACATTCACTCATCACATTTTTCATTTTCAGTCCTGATCCTGAAATACTTTTTTCTTTTGTTCTTTAAATGCTTCAGCGACAAAAAGCAAGATGATGTAATAGTTTGTTTCCTTTGACACCGTACTTTATATTTACGTTGTATGTCTGAAACTTTGTTTAACGTGCTGCTGCTGTCTTGGCCAGGACACTCTTGTAAACGATTTTTTATCTCAATAAAGCTTTTCCTGGTTAAATAAATTTAAATACAAAAAATTAAATAAAAATGTTCTTCTATTAAGCATTTTTAAATAGTATATGGCCGTTTTATAAATTGTTTTTTAACACATGTATGATGCAGTTCACCAGTTCACCAGCAGGTGTAACTACTCCTCTGGGCATTCGTAAGTAAAGGCTGTAAACAGAAAATGAACGATAAAAGTGGAAGTTAGAATATAAAATACGTTTTCACAGTAGAAGTTAACAAATGCAGTGAATGAATAAGCACTTTTATGTTTATTTAAATGGTCAGTGCACATTAATTAACATTTTTATCTGCACAAACCCACAAGAGCACAGACGCATAAATATGTAAGGACAATTAAATGCACAAAACCATGAGGACGATTATAAGCACATAAGGAAATAAGAATGTCCTTAAATCTGTTTGCAACTACATGAAGAAAAGTGTTTCGTGGTTTTGTGTAAAGCAGATGTTTTGAAGACAACAAGTCATCCATAATCACCACAAACATGTACAGACACGCCGTGGCTCAGACGCCATGAGGGAAGACGAGTGTCGATCCAGTATTGTCTTGACATAGAGGAACCGTGGAAGATTGCAACAAAGAAAGCCGTAGATAGCGATCATCCTCCTGCTCCCCGCCCTCGACATTCTTTAACCGTCTTCCTCCTCTTCCTCCTCCTCTGTTTTCGCCCCCCAGGAGGACTCTGCAGCTGGCCAGGCTTCTGAAGGACAAGGCCGTGGAGGCCCAGGCCTGCTACAGCCTGGGCAACACCTACACACTCCTGCAAGACTATGAGAGGGCCATTGATTACCACCTCAAGCATCTGGTCATTGCTCAGGACCTCGATGACAGGTATCGGCCAATCAAATCTGATTTAGAAACATTTATTTGCCACGTGTGACACGTAAGGAATTTGACTTGACGGCCGTTGTGTACATTAGACAGACAAACAAACAACAATCGACATAGTGCAAGAATTCAAACATTATTTGTGCCGTTTGTAGTCGGCGTTGTGACAAACTGTCTTTTGAAGTATAATGAGAACGTCAAAGTTTGACAGTGGGTGGCCTCTGGACTAATTACCTGCCGCAATTTGGTGGCGTTGCTGCAAACACCCATAAAGCTGCAATTAAACGCCGACACACTCGGGGTCTCATGGGATGTAATGTCTTCAACACGTAACAGCTTTGAGATGCCAGGAAAGATGCAAATGGATCTTTTATAAAGCCCTCTTTACTCTTTTATAGGTGCTTTCTAAATGTGCAGATAGTCTGTGTGTGTGTGTGTGTGTGTGTGTAGGCTTTTCCTCTTATTACATCTCTGAGAACAAAGCAATGCTGTTCTTCTTCTCGTGGGAGGCCCCCGCCTATTTTTACAGTCTGAAGGAAAGCAACCGCGATGTCTCCTAACAGCCACATTGTCATTTAAGCCGTATATAACTAGGGTTCATACGGTCATGGGAAAACCTGGAAAAGTCATGGAATTTTTACATTGTTATTTCCATGCCTGGAAAATTCCTGGGGGGAAAAAATCTCAAGTTTTGGAAAAAGTCATGGACATTTTTTATATTCATATGTGCATTTACGTTGAGTTTTAAATATTTATAGATATTAATTTAATAGGATTACGCTCAAAATATAAGCCGGCATACTCGCAATTTTGTCGCGCTGCAAGTGAACGCGCCTTAACAGAAAAGACAAATGTTAATTATTTTAATCAAACTATTGTCTCCCATTCATTCGTGTCATTTAAGGTGATAAACTTTATGCTTTGGAATTCTCATTGTTAGTTTAAATACAAAATGTTCTCACTTTTTCATGTATACACTGAAATTTCACAAAATGTTTGGTCATGGAAATTTGGTTTAAAGTCCTGGAAGCCCATTCTGTGATTATTGTTTTTTGAAAGTGTCTCTTTACTCATACAAATATTATTTCCATTAATAGAAACTTATTCGTGAATAATAGTAAGTACGTGTGCACACACGTGAGATTGAATTTACTCCAAAAAATGGACTTGTTGACTTCCAGCCGTACCGGCTCATGTTGGGATCGCCTTGTCTTTTTGGGGATTGTATGGCATGACAGTTTGACGAATGCCCCGCCCACTCTTGCGTAAGCTCAGCTAAAGTTGATCATCCTGTTTCCCCCCCCCCCCCCCCTCGTCTCGTCGCAGAGTCGGTGAAGGACGAGCGTACTGGAGTCTGGGAAATGCCCACACCGCCCTGGGGAACCACCAGGAAGCCATGTACTTTGCAGAGAAACATCTGGAAATTGCCAAAGAGGTGACTTGCTTACTGTTTACCTCCTCCCTCAGGGTGCAATCAGGCCAAACCCCCCCTAGTGGTTGCATGGGGAACAACAAAGAATAAGGATAAGGATGTTTATTGTCATTGTAAAAACATACAATGAAATTAATTTGGAGACTCGTCAGTCAGTACAGCAGCAACAGGTAAAAACATGTATAAAAACATAAAGATGGGACATTTCTAATTTAAAACAAGACATTTAAAAATAAATAAGAATAAATAAAACATAAAACACAGACATCAATGGTTTAAAAGTGGGGGTGATGGAGGAAACCGCTCTGGGGAAGAAGCTGCTCCTCAGCCTGTTAGTCCGGAATTTAATATTCCTGAATAGTGTATTTTTCATTAAACAGCATTTTGTACGTCTAAAATTCATGAAGGTTTTTTACAGACAAACAAACTGCAAAGCCAGTCTAAAAAACAACAACTTAACAGTAGTTTATTTTGTCTTTTTGTTGTGTCGTCGTATGCTTACGTTGGCTTTGATGTTGCAGACAGGAGACAAAAGTGGCGAGGTGACGGCGAGGATGAACTTGTCGGACCTGCGGCTGGTCGTAGGTCTGAAGTCCAACTCCAGCATTCCCCCAACGTCTTCCGCAACACCAACACTAATAGCTCCGCACTGCCAGTGAGCTTCCAGGGTTACTCCAGCCCCCAAGGTAAATGTGCACCCCCCCCCCCCAAAAAAAGCAGGTCATTTTCAGGAGATTGACAAATGCATTTTTTTTTTTTGCAGCATTCCATTAAATTACATTTAATTTAGCTGAAAGCGATTTACAATCATGTAACATTCATACATCATGGACTCGGCTACAGGGAGTGATTCATGGTAAAGTGCCTTGCTCAAGGACACATGAACTAGGCCAGGGATTGAACCACAGACCTGCTAACCACTGAGCCACAGTCGCCCTCTGTGTACTTGTATTTTTAGATGCATTGTTTCCAGCATCTGTTAAATTATCTTTATGCACACATTTCGAGATGTCAAATTCAAACATTCCCGAATTAATTTTTTTCACGATCTCCACCAGGAGAGGCCATCTTTCATTGTCACTCTTTTTGTTTAAAGTACTGTGTGTTTTTTTGACAGTGCTATGGATGCACTGACATGAGCCCAGTCCTACATGAACGTAAACAATGCAGTAAACAACACGGGGCACCTTTTTAAAAAACACACTTTTCCTGTCGTTGGGAAAGTTATGAATCAGAATCGGCTTTATTGTCCATGTTTGTGTGACATGAAATTTGACTACTTTACAAACAGCAGAATAAATATAAAAGACATTGAAGACAACAGAATAGCAACATGTACGTACACGATAAACAACAGTGACAATGAATTGGGGATGTTAGTGCAGAAAGATGTCTGATTAAGTGGTTCATATAAGTTCTCGTGTATATATATATTAAATTGCCACACGATTGCATTTTAAATCCTTTCTTTTCAGGGGTCAGGTCTTCAGCCAGGATACTCGGCAGTGCAGAGAACCTGGGCCTGAGTCCAAGTCCTGACAAGAATCAAACTAGAGATCCATCTGCTCATCCAGTAAGTCTGAAATGACTTAAACATGTCTGACCTTGAAAATACAGAACATTGTCCAACTGCAAGCACCACTCTGCTTGTCATGGAAGTTCTTATTTTATTTTATTTTTTGATAATCTACGTGGCACATATTCTGTTTATTTTTTTCCACTCAGCAGAGGATGCAGTTCTCCTGAATTTGGTGCTTCGCAGCTGATTATTATTGCGACACAAATTAAGTCTTAAGTCTAAGCCTTGTGCTTCAGCAACATGTGGGCCAACACGAGAAGAAACCTTTTGTCCTGGAAGATATAATAAATTATTTTCTTTTTCCCGGAGACCCTGTTCACCCATCGCGTCGTATCAACGCGGTTAAAACGTTAAACCTCTGACGTAAATCTGTCGAGTGATGTTCAATAAAATGCTCGATGCACTTTGAATGTACAGGACTGGGAAGAGGAGACATTCCCGGGATCTTCGAAAAACAACACGCTCAAGTCTTCCACGAAGCTCTTCCTCTTCCACCGGCTGAAGAGCAAGAAGCAGAAGACCCCCAAGTCGTCTCCCAAAGACCAGGATGAGAACCGCGCCGAGCACTCGGCTCCTGAGCTGGACGCAGCGGAGTCTCCAAAGGTGTTTCTATATATACATATATATACTGTATATACACACGTTCAAAATGTTGGTCACCTAGACAATTTGGTGTTTTCCATGAAAACTCTCACTTTTATTTATCAATGAATTGCAAAATTAATAGAAATTAGTCACGACATTGAAAAGGTTAGAAATAATGCTTTTTATTTGAAATATTAATTTTGTTCTTCAAACTTGTGGCTCAAAGGAAGGCCCGTTTTATAGCTTCTCTCACCAGCATAACTGTTTTCAGCTGCGCTCACATAAAAAGGGTTTTCAAGGGTTTTCTACCCCTCCGTTGGTCTTCTAAGGCGATAACACAATGTACCATTAGAACACTGGAGATGGGCCTCTACACACCTGTGAAGAGACTTCATTAAACACCTGAGAATAGTCATTTAGAGTGTATTTATGATTAATTTAATGTTATCTTCATTGAAAAAAACCCAGCTTTACTTTGAAAAATAAGGAAACGTCTAAGTGAGCCCAAACTTGTGAACGGTAGTGTGTAAACATACCGTCCCGCTCACTCATAACATCCATGGAACTCACAAGATGAGCGATGACGATGATTCACACTCGAGACTTAAAGTTAAAAGTGAAACCGTGTGTCATGTGACACGGGCGCACTCCCAGTCTGAAGACTGCGGGAGGAAATGTGTCTGTTGCAATGTGGCGTCGTGTTTGGCTCATACGTTACACAACAATATCGGACTTTAAAAAACCGTCAAATTTTCAAATTGATGGTTGATGAAAATGCCTTTTATTTAAAAACTCTACAGTGGTGTCAGAAATTACACACAGGAATAATCACCTTCCACCATAACTAATTGGTTCTGTTTTTTTTCTCGTATGGCAAAGAGATTACGACTTGCATTTTGTTGCGCAACCCTTCTTTTGCAGAATGATAAACTATGAAAGTCATGCTTTGACTTTTTTGTTTTTATTTTAATTTAAAATCTTCCTTTTAAAAGTATACCAACACTGAGTGTAGTACATGTGTGCAGATGAAAGCAGGACATCTGTTTATCAATAATAATAATTAGAAAAGGGCATTTTCTATAGAAATAGTGTAAAAGTGTCCATCAAAATTTATCAACTATTTTGAAGAATTCCAATACGTGTTTTTGATGTTTTCGCCCCAGATGAAAAGTGGCTTCTGTAACACGAGTTCAGAAGTAGGAAGTGACTCTGTGTGGTCACTGTTAACCCTTTCTTTCCTGTATTCTGACGCCTGCCTGCTGACCCGATCTTTTTCCTTTTTTTTACACCCCAGTCTGGATCGCGGGACACTATCGGCGAGGATGGCTTTTTCGACCTCCTCTCTCGTTTCCAGGGCAACCGAATGGACGACCAAAGGTGCTCCCTGCTGGATGACCTTCCCGCCGCTCCTCCCTCCCCCTCCTCCACCCCACCTGTAGCCGAAAGGAAACGTGAGTCCGCCCCTTTGTGTTTACGCGATAGTATAAAAGTGGACATTGTGTTTGTGTCAAAGATGACGAAAAGTAATAAGCCACCCGACGTCTCGGATTTGAGTATCGAACACTGTGGACCTTTTTACTTTTCGCCCATCTTTTAAAATAGCTATTCTTGAACTCCTTTTGTAATGGTCATGAATCTGAGCTCATCACGGCACATGTTTTTATAGCCAACCGTAAACTATTTTGCGGTGGATGCTTAAAAGATGGACTTTCGGTTTGAAGTGTTTCTTTAAATTGCCTTTAAATAACATCTCATCTTTTTTTTCTACAACTCAGAATGAAATTAACCTCACAGTTACCAATTGTAATGCATCGTACACCAAAAAAAATTCCACCCAGATGATAATTCCCTCCCGTTTGTAGCTGCGTTGGACTCCGAAGCGCCGTCACCGGATCCCGCTCATTTCCTGGAGCTGCTGGCCAGCTCCCAGGCCCGTCGGCTGGACGACCAGAGGGTCAGCCTGAGCCATTTTCCCGGCTTACGTCTCAGCTCCTCCAGCGCCGACCAGCCCCCCCCTCAAGGTAGCGCGACGGCTGCAGATTGTCGTCGTCTCCGTCGGCAACGCTCCTAACGCTCACGTTTTCTCCTCCCAGCCCCGATGTCCTGCGCAGAGTCGCCTCGCATCCCCTCCCCGTACCGTCGCCTGGAGGCCGGCGCCGAGCAGCCCGAAGGGGACGACGTCTTCTTCGATATGCTCGCCAAGTGCCAGGTGAGGAAGAATAAATCCAGTCCGTTGCCTCCTGCCCGACCAGACAACAGATGCACCACGGTAATGTCAAGAGATGTTTGGTCATTTCAGGGAGAAAGACAGATGCAAATTAATAATAACTTTATTATCTATGCATGTTTAATGTATTCTTCTCCGTGGACCAGTTTAACATGCATGTGCTGACTAAAATCATATATTTAGTATCACATTATATGGTTCTTTACTGGCTTGACACTTTTATTTTGAAAGTTGTAATTTTCTTTTGGAGAGTTCAGTTATTGTAATTATTTCTGGGAAGGTGAATACAAAGTTAATTTAAACATTTCAACACTGGTAAAAACCCATCTTGGTGACTTAGTATTTAGTGCTCACACCCAATTAAACATATTTATTTAACTCCCAAACATGTCTTTACATAGTACACGTGTCTGAGATCATAAACTAATGTAGGAGAGACGTAGGCGGGGCTCCCCGTGCTCTCGACACGCCTCGACTCACGTGATTGGCCGTCCCTCTCGTCGGCGCTTTAGGGCTCCCGGCTGAACGACCAGAGGTGCGCCGCGCCGCCGTCTCAAACCAAGGGCCCGACCGTTCCAGATGAAGATTTTGTGAGTCTCATCCAGCGTTCCCAGTCCAGCCGGATGGAGGAGCAGCGAGTCCTGCCGCCTCCTGGCGTCAGCCAATCCAAACCGGACTGACTTCGAGAGACGAGATCGCGTCACAAAAACTCCCTTTGTTCTTCTTCTTTTATCGCGTTTTTTGTTTTGTTTTTTGGAAACGCAAAACTCGCGCACGGCTGCAAGAGACACTCAGGAACCAAGATCTCAAACGTTACAAAGCGGGTCGCTGGATATCGGAGTGTCGGTGTTCCTAAGGCGTACAGACTTGTTTTAAGACGTTGGTGCGTGGTGCCGTCACACCAACTGGGTTGTGTTTGGACTAAATGGACACGCGCCACACTGGAGGGATGTTCTGCTTCACGATGACGGACAAGAAGAAGGTCATATGGACCCATCTCAAGCCGTTAAGCACATTGGAATTCATATTCTGCTTATTTCAGATTCCATTGCGGCTTTCAGAGCAACGCGAGTTGATCTCTCCAACGACGACTCTTCAAAACAATCATTTCCTCTGGGAAAATAAAGTCCACATCCACCGCGACTCCTGCAGTCGTGACTGTTTGAGCCGTTCATGGTTTCTATTGGCCTCCCCAGATCGCTTCTCAAGACTTGTCTGGGTGGAGCTATTATCGCCACGACCAGGAACGGGATTTTATTTTTATTGCAACATTACAAGGAATTAATGTGAGGAGAACGAAATTATATTTTAGTTTTTTGTATTGTAACCTTCTCTCGACAACGGAGGAATAAAATCTTGCGATTTTTCATTTCACTCATTTATTATTCGACCTCGATTCATCCTCGGTGTACAGCATTGCCAGATGACACGTCACAATCGTGTTTTACCATCTACGTTATAAATAAGTGCGTTTTTAAAAGTGCTCTGTGCGTCAAAGATCAGACTTCATTCATCTCTCAAGCTCTGTCAAGTCAGCACTGAAAAACTGCTGCTTCACATGAAATCACTCAGCTGAAGAATCCAGTGGCATGTACAACAAAACCCACTGGCATCATGTGAAAAGTGTTGGGACCCTCTGAATATATTAAACTTTGTAATACATCCACATTGAATGCCTGCTATGCCTCTGAAGACAGCGTCTCCTCATGCTTCCTGCACCTGGAAGGGGGAAATAGATCAGCTTAGATTCAGTTATGTCCACCAATTATATAAGAGTATTTTAAAAAGGTGCTTTGGCAACCCCCAGTTAAGTTAGTGCTGATAAAGGACATTCAGAACAGTAGATATTGCAATACAGGGTTCATATGGTCATGGAAAACCTGGAAAAGTCATGGAATTTTTTTAATGGTTATTTCCAGGCCTGGAAAAGGCTTTAAAAAAAAAGTAATTCCTAAAAAAATTCTGGAAAATTCATGGAAATGTGTTATATTCATGTTAATTTAGTTTGAATAAAAGAAAAAAATATGTATATAAATATTTATTCTTTTAATCAAACTATTGTCTCGTTTATTTTTGTCATTTAAGGTATATATAGAATAGAATATACCCCAAGGAAATTCTGCATCTGCATTTTTCTGCATTAGTAAGTTACAGTGGAGCAGTGGTGGTGATGTGAAGCAAGCAACTGGGGGTTCCTTGCTCAAGGACAAGGACACTTGATTTGCAACTAATGGGGAGAGCGGAACCCACCCACAACCTTGGGTTGCAGGACGGCCCCCCCTTACCTGAGCTAAAAAGTCACCTACTCGTGTATACACCGAGATTTCACCAAATGTTTGTTCCTGGAACTCCATTGGTCAACACGCGTATGACCTCTGTACAATATGACCGACCTGGTAATGCAGCCGTTCAGGAAGAAGCCTTTGCTCTCGTCAAATCTGTACATCCCAGAATTCGGCAGATCTTTGCAGACAGACAGGAAGTTGTGCAGCTCTGATGTCAGGTTCCCACTCAGCTGCTGCTTCTGAATGAGGAGCAAAAAAGGGGAGTTAATACCCTTTATTAGCAAATTAAATATTACTCTTCTCCAAGCGACCGGCGTACAAATCCGGAAATAATAAGGGGTTACAAATATTTAACGAGTAAACGTCACCTTTATCCTGTAATAGGTGTCGGTGATGATTGTGATGAAGAGGTTGAGGATCATGTAGATGAAGAGCGAGATGAAGGTGTAGAGGTAGACCCGGCTGAAGAGCCACACCAGGGTGCTCTTCCGCTTCATTTCCTGGAAGGTGGCGAACATGTCGTCTCCGTTGATGAGGGAGAACAGACACTCGGACACCGTGTTCAACGTCCGGAACTAAACACCCAAAAGGTCCAAGAGGAGAAAGAGGTTTTAATTTGAATCTGTCCAGATGACAATAGGTAACCGTATCTTCCACCTGGGTAAAGGTTACAGTACAACAGTGTTGGAATACTTGTTGCGAATAACTAAAGCCAAGTGTGAAGTGGACAGTACCAAAAATAATGATTTTGTGGACTAGTTCATTTCATATTTATTATATCATTGGATTATAATCAATGATGCACTCATATCTGAATTACTGTAATGTTGCAGCTGATGTACAGTGCTAATTAATACAAGTATGTACTGCTGTGTAGCTTGCAATATATCAGTTATATATTTAATTATATATTAATATATATATTTATTTATAATTTAATTGTATATATATAATTTATTGTATGTATAATCATATATATTTAATTGTATATATATAATTTATTGTAGGTATAATCATATATATTTAATTTTATATATATAATTTAATTGTATATATAATTAATTATATTTATATTTAATTATATATATTTATATTTATTTAATTATATATATTTATTATGTAAACCACGCTCGCCTTCTCGTGATACGGGCCCAGGACGATCCAGCCGCAGAAGCAGTAACTCATGTAGATTATCCCAGCGCAGCAGATGAACCGGATCACATTCGGGAACGCCGCCCTCATCGTCAGGATGAGGATCTGAAAATGGCCACAGACAACGGATATTGGTAAAAGATCAGGTAAAAAGTCTCGTCTTTTAACGGCTTCCTGTGATTTGGTGCAAACACCAGGAATATGGGCCTGAGATAAAAACTCAAATAAAGAGCGTATTCATATACGTATACATGTGATGTCAAGATACGATGTTGCACTGCTATAGATACATACATAGTTAAAGTGGTAAAATACTATTCTCTGGTGCTTAATGAAGTCTACATGGGTGTGTAGAGGCCCATCTCCAGTGTTCTAGTGGTACATTGTGTTATTGCCTTAGAAGACTAACGGAGGGGTAGAAAACCCTTGAAAACCATTTTTATGTGAGCGCAGCTGAAAACAGTTATGCTGGTGAGAGAAGCTTTAAAACTGGCCTTCCTTTGAGCCACACGTTTGAAGAACAACATAATATTTCAAATAAAAATCATTATTTCTAACCTCGTCAATGTCTTGACTCTATTTTCTATAAATTTTGCAATAAATTTGATAAATAAAAGTGAGTTTTCATGGAAAACACCAAATTGTCTGTGACCCCAAAGTGTTGAACGGTCGTGTATACGACATAACATATTTCAGGGTGCTCCACATGCGTTATGAATGATCTGGTCTTACATTATACTTCCTGAAGTAGCCCATGTAGCGGATGACCCCAATCCAGACAAACATGGTGCCGGTCCCAAGGAAGATGCTGCAGACGTCATAACTAGTGAGCACCTAAAAAGAAAGAGGAGATCTCTTAAATTGTGACAAAGGAACATCAAAGTGTGCATGCACAGTGGAGACGGCTTCTAATAGTCTCATCATGTAATATATCAAACCACGTCATACTAGAGGATGCACATTACCTTAGTCTGGATCTCGATCTTGAGAATGGAGCCGATGATGGTCAAGACGTCGCTGACTATGATGAGGATGTACCAGCCGTTCAGAAACTCCAGCTTGTCGGACCACGGGACTCGATTACCACATTCTTTCTTGCAGTAGACCGTGTACTCCTGTTCACAACACAGTTAAGGACGGGCACGGTTTATATCTGGAAAGAGGTTCACTATAGTATATCCTCCAGTGGTGGAGAAAGTACTTTATTTATATATTATATATATATTTAATATATAATATTTATATATATATATTTAATATATATATATTTTATATTATATAATATATATATTTAATATATTATATTTGTATATTTAATATATTAGAATTATAAATTATATATATATTAGAATTGTATATATAATATAATATGTGTGTATATATATTATAAGACAAAAATAATATATATATATACATATATATATTATATATATTTAATATATTATATTTATATATTATATAATATTTATATATATAATATATACTTAATATTATATATATATTTAATATATTATATTTATATATTATATATATATATATTTAATATATTATATTTATATATTAGAATTATAAATTATATATATTATAAATTGTATATATAATATAATTATATATAATATGTGTGTATATATATTATAAGACAAAAATAATATATATATATACATAATATATAATATATATATTACATATATTATATATAACATATTCACACACACAATAAGCAAGAAGAAACCAACAATAAATATAACAATACAGGACCAGAAATGATCATAGTTCCAATCGTGGAGATCAAACTACAGTAGAACAAATGATGGGCAGCATATTACATCACTAGCATCAAGGTAACGACTCAAGCCGACACTATTTATACCATTAGAGTATCTGGGAATTACAAAATCATAATAATTCATAAAATCAACATTGACAAACCAACTAAAACTTCACTGAGCGTAAAACGTTGCAACTGCTCCCCTTCAGTATTGATTTAGCGGGTGTGACATTATTTATTTTTGCCATTGGCTTACCCTCCACTTCATAAATACAGTACAATAATTGAAGACATCCGCATCATATATTTCATATGAGCGAATAAAAAGTACAGATGTCGGCTGGAGGGAACTTACAAACTGCAGCTGGATCCCGTTGATCACTGAGCGAGTGCAGAGGGCGAAGGAGGCGATGCAGGTCACCATGATGAGGCAGTCGAACAGCACGGTCAGGTGGATGTTTCTGGCAGCTGACGGAACAAAGAGATCACAATTAAACTTCTTCAAATTCATATTTTATGAGCGGCAAAGCCTCGGGCTGAGAGAGGACACGAGCAATTTAACCCCCAAAATAATTAAATCGGAAGAAAAATGATATACTCGGTAATAAAGTACGGATCACAAAACGTAAGGTCAATAACAACGGATATTATTCTCCATCCAGGGTAGGAAAATTTACATAAAATAAATTGGGGTCATTTAAAAAAAATCTGTGAAACATTATTTAACCTTTATTCAAAAATACAAAATATAGTTCTTCAGACTTACAGTATATGAGCAATTGTCATAAACAATGGCAATAATAAGACTATTAGGCAGTAGTTATGGACCGGGTCATATAGGCGATGATGTTTTTGACAAGTCCATGAACTTATCTTAATTATTAGAGGAAATTATGGGGGCATTTTTTTGTCCCTCCGAGTGATATCAGGGGCACAATTATATTTCTTAAGAGCAGTTTTGCCCTTTGCCCTCGTGTATTTCCGACTCCATCCCTGAGCCTCAGTCTGGAACTAAAGTCCAAATTGGCTCCCGTTTTACCGTGTGCATTTAGTCAATATGTCCATAGTTTTAAGCAACTGAGATAATGATAAGGTAAATAAATGTGTCAAGAAAGAGCAGATGACACACTTCTAAAACTTCAGCTCGGGCAAACGTACGCGCTCCGGTTACTTTCCACTCTCGGCATTCGTTGACGTTGACGTCGTTTTCCAGGTTGACCTTTATCCTGCCGCTGTGCACCTGGTTGTCGAAAGTTATCTGTTCGTGTTTGAGAGGAGTAGAGGAAGTCATTTTTAGAATAAATGGACGACGTCCTTTAAGTCAAACCACCGCTAAGTCTTCACTTCCCATGTCATTGAGATAATATTGCACTGTATACAAAGCAGGCATGTTAAAGAGTTAAAAAGGTAGGAAATGCCTTAATTTGGGGAGAGAATTGCATATAATTCAGCCCTCAGTTTCATTGCATAACACAAGTTACCCTTTTTTCTTAACTTTTTTCATCTGAACTTTTTTTCATTTTAACTTTCATCTCAATTTTTTTCATTTTAACTTTCATCTCAATTTTTTTCATTTTAACTTTTTCCATCAACTTTTTTTTCCATCTGAACTTTTTTTCATTTTAACTTTTTTCATCTGAACTTTTTTTCATTTTAACTTTCATCTCAATTTTTTTCATTTTCACTTTTTCCATCAACTTTTTTTCATCTGAACTTTTTTCATTTAAACTTTGTTTTCATTTAACTTTTTTTCAACTGAATTTTTTCCATCTGAACTTTTTTCCGTCTCAACTCTGAACAGCTGCATCGTCACTCGGACTCATCGCCACGCTGATGGCAGCAATGAAGCGATCAGATATTTTAAAGTCTGATTGTTTATTGAACCGTAAAGACAAAGCAGGCATGTTAAAAAAAAAATAATGTAAAAGGTGAAAAATGCCTTTAATTTAGATTTAGAACTGCTCAGAATTGGTCCCTCGGGTAGTTTCATCACATAAACACAAGTTCCACGCTGACCTGTCGTCATCCTGACCCCGTCTGTGCCGTGCATCGTCACGCTTATTGCAGCAATGAAGCGATCCGATGTTTGATAAATCCGATGTTTATTGAGCAGTGAAGACAATTAAATGACTTACAATGACATGGAAGTCGTAGCAGTCTGGCAGCTCCCGATACCTCACCGTCTGTAAATTTATTGACTTCAGGACAAATGTGATCTTGACAGAGAGCATCCTGGAGAGACACAGAGCCGACGTATTAACTGAGGCGTTGCACATCCCGTATTCAAACCACCGGGAGACGCTTTTCATTGAAATGCCGTGCTTGCAAACCTTTTGAAATGCAATATGAAACGTGGACTTGACTCCTGCGATGTCGGATGATCCATCGGATAAACATTAAAGCACTCTTAGATGCCACAGCAAAAAAGAAAAAAAGACAATTAAAAAAACTAAAATCCGTAAACACGGTTTCAGCATTCATTTTTTTCTTCTCATGCATAACTCCAATAATCCGGCCCACGTACCAGTTATCACTTCGATGTCGATGTCAAAGGTCTCGCTGGCCGGGAAGATGCTGGCGTTCCTGTAGAACTCCTGACACACCATCATGGGGTGGTTTTTCTCATATTCGTGATTGCCCACCGTGATGTTGTGCAGATGATCATACTAGAAATTAATAATTGACATGTCTTCACAACAGTTCAGCGTCAAAATCGACTCAACTAAATGACAGATATAAAAATATGACATGAACAAAGTTCAATCCCATGATGCTTGTTAGGTAAGCTCTATGGCCTCACACATGCAGGCGGTTATATAATAGTAATAACACATTTACAACTAGAATGGGCACTCGGTAGAGCGCATACCTTCGCATATCACAACATTGGGCATTGAATTATGAACATGTTGGCATTAGTTGCATGCCAATTGGATACAAATTGACCGTGCTATGGTAAAAATAAGATTTTGACCTTTTCATGACCTTGACATTGACCTTTGACCCGATCGATCCCAAAATCTAATCAAATGGTCCCCGGATAATAATCAATCATCCCACCAAATTTCATAAGATTCGGTTTAATACTTTTTGAGTTATGCGAGTAACACGCATACAAATAAATAAATACACGCCGATCAAAACATTACCTTCCGCATTTTCAATGCGAAGGTAATAAAAGGAAAATGCCAAAATGCAAAAAACAATAACTGTCGTTGCCTGTTTCAGGATGTAGTCGATGTGGTCGTAGACGTCCGGCTGGCTGTAGACGGCGTAGTTCTCCATGCCTCCGTCGTCATCGTAATCTTTCAAGAAGAGGTGCTTGAACGTGATCAGATTTTCCTCCTTGAACGTGACGACCATCTGGTTGCTCAGCCCGAAAGACACCAACTAAAATGAAGGGGGCGGGGCTAGTGTTATCAGGGTGGATGAAGCCACACGGCACACAATTCACATTGTATTCATGGTCATCCATTTTACCTGGATGGTAATGATGGCAATTTTGAGGATCTGCAAGACGAGTTTCCACGGTTTCCGTCCGCGAGCGTGGTACTTCTCACACGGGTTCATGAAGTAATATTTGATCTTCCTCCTGAGATGCTCCATGCCTTCCTGGTCCTCCGAGCACCGGTGTTCGTGGTGGGGGGGGGAGCCGTTTATGTCGTGCACGTCGTACAAGTCGTGCACGTCGTACAAGTCGCTCAAGTCACTGGAGTGATCCATATCTACGATAAAGTCACGGAGCATTTACGTTCAATACAAACCTGTGTGATATGTCAATATGAAGATTAATTTAATGCTAAACTAGAACGGGCACTCGGTAGAGCGCATACCTTCGCATATCACAAGATTGGGCATTGAATTATGAACATGTTGGCATTAGTTGCATGCCAATTGGATACAAATTGACCGCGCTATGGTAAAAAGAAGATGTTGACCTTTCCATGACCTTGACCTTTGACCCGATCGATCCCAAAATCTAGTCAAATGGTCCCCGGATAATAACCAATCATTCCACCAAATTTAATGCGATTCGGTGTTATACTTTTTGAGTTATGCGAGTAACACAAATACAAATAAATACATAAAATAAATATATAAATAAATACACGGCGATCAAAACATAACCTTTCGCAGTTTCAATGCGAAGGTTATGATGGATCCTTTTGGTTTTTCCATTGACATGTTTTGGACTTGAACACAACGGTGTAGCCTCGGTGGCACTAATAATAATAATAAAACAACAGCAGTCGACTTCACAACAAACAACAACGCAAAGAAGGTTTAGTCTATGTTTACGTCCCTCAAATGTAATGCAACCGAAGCCTATTACCATGCAATAAATCCCTTATTTGTTGACGATTATAATGTTCATTTGTTTATTTACACCGTGTTTCGTGGAGTTTGTGATTCAACTCATATTTCTTAAGACCGTATAGTGATGTAGCGTTAGTTTCAGTCTATTTACAGACTTACAGGAAACAACACTATAGAATAGAAACACTTCCTGTAATTATAAAATGCAAAACCATTGCCCTCCAAACTTTGGCCTTAAAAAAAAAAAAGTTGAACACTTGAGAGTGATCAAAACTGAAAATTGAGCATGACTACATTTTCGGAATATATTTAGGTTATTATTCTTCCTCGTTTTAATTCCTATGAGGAAAACATCAACAACAACATCAAATCAACAACAATAGATGGTACGGGATTAATATGAAGCTCTTTGCTAGTTGTCTTTTCCCACATTGCAAATGGATGATCAAACTGTGAGGAATAAGGAAATGAAGTAAGGTGTACCTGCATATTGTTGAATAAAACACAACAGCTGACATGCACCTGATCAGCTTCCAGCTCAATCGATTACATATGGATTACTACATATGGATTACTTGTCGTGTAGCTGTTCAGCTCATAGCCCGTCGATCATATGCAACAGTAAACAGGAAATACATACAACAGAATATACGAACCAATGTCGAGCAGCAGCTTATTCAACGTGTTGCGTTCACCTGTCAACTGTGTTGAGTCCGAACTGTTTCGGTCCAATACAGAGTCATAGAGTAGGAAATTACATTTCTACTTTTACTGAGAGAACCATGACTGAAGTCAAGTTATTCAAATGAAAGATCGCGTGTTGCCTTGTGGTCAAATTCCTCACGCAACGTGTGTCTCAGGTAACTTCTTACGGCGCTGCGACGTCATTTTTGCTGCCGGGCCCTGATTGGCTGCTGGATATGTCAGTCAATATGACCCCGCCCCCCTGCTCACACACAAACACACACACGCGCGCATACACCTGTAACCACTGGCAACCAAACATCGCTACGGATGAACGGAGAAGAAAACGTGTGGAGAGGATTTCAAGCTTCAGTGTTTTAATAATCGGTAAAACGACATGTTTATTTTATTCGTCATTTAGCTGATAAACGGTCGATGTGACGTTCGGGAGCTGCTTCTCCTGTGGGATTTACTAAAACAGCCAAGAGTTGAAACTTAATCCCGAGAGCTCTCTGACCACAGTGGCCTATGCTAAGCTAAGTGGTTAGCAGGCAAGTACATAATGCTCCACTAACTTTAAAGTTAAGTTATTCTGACGTGTTGTAGCTGTATTATGATACTGTCACGTGATAATGTCACACCTGTGGAGTTATACTAGCTAGCAGTGATGAAAAGTACTTCCTCATACCTCGAAGGGAAATATTTACTATATATTTTTTCACAACTACACAGCAAAATCGAAAGTGTTGGATGTTCAGTGTTAGGGTTGAGTGTTAAAATATAGAGTTATTTCAACTCAGGTTTAGTGTTAATCAACTCTAAGAGAGTTATTGTTCAAAATGAGTTGGTGTTAATACAGGGAGTCAAATGGCATAATCTGCAAACAACTCTACAGTGTTGATTTTACACTCCAGCTCGTGTTACCCATCCCCCAGAAGGCCGCATGATTGAAAGAGGCGGGAGATTGTTTGACGCAGCCAGACAAACACCTTAAGACTCTTTTCTGTGGACTGGACATGTTCAGACATCATTCCAACTAGGATGATACGTGTGTAAGTATGTCTCCGCATATGTCTCTTCATTAAATGTTCTACCCTAGTGTGTATTTCTACAGGTAACATTAACGTTGGAAAAGGTATATCCAGCTCAGCATGTTTAGCTAACCGAATAGCATAAAAAAGAATGTTTATCTAGCCAAAGACTGTGATGTTAGCCAAGTAGGATGAATAGTGATATTATTTCTCATTAAGAAATTAGAATAATCAACACACGTTGCAATCACGTTATATTATGAACCGTAATTGTAATTTTTTTAAAGAATTCTGTAATGGTAGAGCACAGACATTTATTTTGAAGGCAGGTTAACAATTATCCTATGTTGTCCACTATTTTCTTTTCTTTTCGTTTATTACTGCCATTTCGCCCACATGTGTTTATTAAATTATTTAAACAAGTCTATTGGGCTTCATATTAAGGTTAGACACTTTTAAATAAAGATAAATGTGTGGGGGTTGTCGTGAAATGTCAAGAGCATTTTATTTTGACTGCATTTATCTCACTGTTCCGTTAGCTTTACTTCCTCTTAGTGTCGGGACTTTTCGGGGTAAGCCACGTTTCCACTCTGCTCTTTGCACTTTCTTAGTTTTGGTTCAAATTTAAACTGAAGTTATTTGAAATACATGGAAAGTCAATGTATTATCATGTGGACATTATCTACTTGCAATTTAAGTTATTTTGTATGTCCGTGTGTCGATGTCTGTGGGTAGGGCTGCCATGTGGCTAATGTGACCGGAAAAACGCAAATGTCAGAAGGAGTAAAGTAATTAAAACATGCTTTGGACAAACATGTCTGCACAATGGAGACGTAAAGAGATGTGCAAGCTTGCTGTTCTGGCCGACACATAGTTAGCTAAACAGAAGGTCAGGCTCAGGCTCTTTTAAGCCCCTTTCATACTCCAAAAATGTCCTGACCTGGAGAATGCGCGACCCGCTTTCGTCGGGTTAAGCGATTTATGGACCCGCTTAAGGAAAACGTCCTCCAGTCGAATTAAAGATTATCCGTGGCTCCATGATTCGGCGTGGTTTGCCCAAGTCTGGGGTCCGAATTTCGATCACTTTGGGCGGGTTGAAAATCTAAAAAATGTCCTCCATAACGGGCGGGTAACCTGTGGCATAGAAAAGGCAAGGGGAAAACAAAACATGAGTTTTAGACTTTTCATGAATGTTTTTTTCTTTTCTTTGTAGGACAATATGCTGGTCAAGGTGATATTTGGTTCAAGTCAGAAGTATGTTCAGGTGGCAGAAACCGAAGCAGGCTATGAAGACTACAATACATTTATTGAGAGGTTGGTATAACTTGTTTATTACACAGTTGTATCTGTTTGGAGTAAACTAATTATTTGCTTGAATGTCAGTTCATGTTATAGTGTCTTTTTATATTAATTTAAGTAATGTTTGGTTGCCTCGCCTATCAATTGTTTTTTTATTATGTTGACCAATTGTTATGTCTTGTGAGCAAGTCAAAATGGACAATTGGTGTATGATGGGGAATTTATATCGCATATTCTGCACACTGCTCAGACATTATAATAATAAAAGTGTCAATAGAAGTTTACAAAGGACCATTTTTCTAAATCTGATATTCTCTCAGTAATAGGAAAGTTAGGTCTTCCTCTACAGACAGACTTGCACTTGACGGATCAATCAGGGACAGAGGTGGATGCAGATGTGTTTGAGGAACTTTTACAAGCAGGGGACCTTACCGTCAATGTGTCCACAGAAAAGTCTGGAGGTAAGATTTAGCTTTGTTAGGGGAAAATGAGGATCATGAACTGTAATGTACTGTGAGCTGTTTTTCTGACTAGTATTGTAGAGTTGTGACGGTATAACCAATTTTTTTTGTGTATTTCTTTGAACTGTCTTGCAGTTGTGCTTCAACCAGAGCTAGCAGAAATTTCCTTTGAGTCGAATGTGTCAGACACCGTATCCTCTGTGCCTTCTGATTCATCTGATGCAACAATAACTCTTGAGAACGATGGTGGGAGGAAAAGGACCCACGACGATCGGGAATCAGCTGAAGCGGTATATCGCACATTACATTTGTTAATAAAACTGAAACCCAAAGACATTGTCCAAACGAGCAGTGCTCTTGTTGCCGTAAAGGTTAACATGATAACTTATTGTCTGATTCTTTTTATTTTTAGATGGTGAGAGATGTTCTTCAGTCCAAGCCAGGGGGAGTAAAAGTGTTGCATGAATATGACAAAACGAAGACATTGACGGATGGTACCCGGCGACATATGATAAACCTACTGGTGGCTGACATGATTGAAGTTCATGGGTAAGCATTTTATGTTCACTGGTGCCCACCTTAAATCTATTTTTTCTTCATAGCATAAGATGCAGTTGTCTCACACATTATTAAGATGCAGAACCCTGTCACATTATTAAATGATATATATAAAATATAATCTCATTTCTGGAGCAAAAATATTAAAGCAATTAAGTTATACAAATTAATTAGCCAATGGGAAAACCGGGCGAATGTATGATCAGTGCAAAAGAAGCCACGGGAATTGTAAACAAAAAGACGAATAGTTATCATGATAACACAAATCATTTGTTTGCATTAATATAGTTTACTTTAGAGATGTCTGTCTTTTTTGCTTTCTTCTTGATAATAATACTTATTTTAGTTTGACATTTTACAATTTTAAAGTTTGAAAAATAATATGTTTTTCTACTTTTTAAAGGAGGATCCCACCAACCTATGTGCGAACAAAATACGCTCTTGGCACTACCACTCTATTTCCTTACCTGGGGATCCTTAATCAACAAATGGATATGTAAGTTTGTAAATGAATGGCTTATACTACAATGTATGCAGGGAGGTTATTCTGAATTTGCCTTGTTTGGCTGTGACCCATCAGTTATGTTTAGTTTTGTTCTTTCTTCTCGAATTTTATAGGAGCACTTCTATGATGCTGACAGTGGATCTGGTTATTTGGCCTGAAGGATAAAGACAGTCCAGCGCGACACTGCAGTTCTATCTCGGAGATGCTCAACCACCTGTACCTATCAAGCTGGACCAAAGAGCAAGAGACATTTTTGTTGTCTGGGCAGCTCTCCTCAGATACGTCTGGTAAGCATCGCTCATTATCTTTTTAAAACATTAATTTACTTGCCTGATTCAGAAATCTTGTCTGAGCATAATGTGGATATATTTATTTTCACATGTAAGTCTTTGTTAAATCTTCTACTTTCTTCTGGTTTCCCCCTAGGCTGGGACAGTGACCTGTCAAGCATCCTACTGCTGGTTCACCTACTTCCCCCTACTGCAAAAGGACCCAAGAAGAGTCCTAAAATTAGCTCGCATCAAGCAATCAAACTTGTGAGATATTTGAGGGTATGCAATGTTTTAATATGCTTCTTTATTTAGTTGTATTCGCAATGCCTCTTTTTGTGAAGAGGCACATATGTTTTTAGTAATGTAGTGGGCCATTAAAATTGTTCCTCGTGCTTCTGTTTTTTCCAGATTGGCGCCAGTGTTGAGACCTTCCTTGAGAGTTTGGAACCAGGACAACCCATCCTCCTGTGTGTCGGTGAAGAGAAGAACAACATCCAAAGATTCTATGTCATCGTTGACCACAAGGCCATCCCTTGCAAGGCTCAGACGTCCCTGGCAGCTTTCGATGAACTCTTTAAGGCCCACTTCATCTTCAGTGTTCACTACCACGAATCCCTTAACAGCTTCTACACATTCATCCAAACAACTGTGTTCAACATTGATGTGGGAAGTACCAAGGAAAGTCCTCGTGTGAAGGAGCTCAGAGCAAGACTGCTGAACACAAGTATCTGAGGTGACGCACATCCTTGGATGCAAATATGTTGATTTGTTTTATCTGCAAGTTACACCACAGAAGTTCTATGTTGCTTTGTAAGCATTTGAGATTTTACCATGGTTTATATCCAGGAAAGACATTACGTTTGAAATGTGGACAGCCAGAATGTTCTATATTATTTTTCACTTATTCAGGGTTCAAGAAACAACTTATTCGTTTGCACCGGGACACTGTTTCAACAAATACTGTCACTGTCACTTCAGTGCTTATTGTATCAAGGAGAGGGATGATTCATTTTATGTTGTTTCTATTGATGAGTTGATTTATTATAGACCCTATGATAAACAGTTATCTAATGAGATGGATGAAAAAATATACATTGTGCCATGTTGTGTGACCCATGCTATTGTTTTGTGTGACCTGTACTATTGAGGCTGCCATTTAAGAAATGTTATTTTAATGCTATGTTTGTGGTGGGCTTGAAAATACAATTTTATTTGAACAAACTTTTGTATTGATTTTCTTCTTTGTAATTAAATACTAGGAGTATACTGAATTCCAAAGTAAAATTGTACCATATATAGCATTGAGGATTATAACTCCCGACAGTGTTATATAAATCAACTCTACAAGAGTAAAATACAGAGTTTAATTTTAAATCCCCTATAGTGTTACATAGCTCAGCAACTAGTCGGTGTTAAAACAATATACAGATAGTGTTAAATTCTGACACTGCACACTAGTGTTGTGTAAATTCAACACTGGCCTGTGTTGACTGGTGTTAAATGTCAACTATTGAGAGAGTTGCTTCAACTCTATCACAGTGTTGATCTTTTAACACTTTTAAAAGTGTAGTTTTAACTCAAAATGGGGTGGACCAATATAGACACTTTCAAAGTGTTGAATTTAACTCTATTGGTGTTGAATTGACACTGCGGATTTTGCTATATGTTTTTTTATGTACAGATCAATTTAACCTAAAGTTTATCAGAGAACACGATGCACACCCAGAAACCATCCACATGAAGGAATAATACTAGCTCCAGCTAATTGAACATAACATTGCTGCTCACACGTCAATACATCAGTAAATATAAGTAAAGTTATTTATCATAACAGTGACTGGGGCCATTCCATAATTAAAATGTGTATACTTTAGGCGAGGAAAGTTAATTTGTGTAGCAACGTTCAAAAAAGTGTTGACATTTTCTTTTTAGTGTCATCGTGTCAACTAATATATAATATATTATATTATACTGCTTTAATTATGTATGTACTGCTGAACTTTGTTGAAACATTGCTTCTTTTATTTGAAACCTGATGACGTGCCATATTCCCCACTCATATTATCAGTTATGACCTAAGCTAGTGTAAACAGATGTACACAATAACATGTACAGTATGGCATCATTTTTATTATGGCAGATAAAGTACATTTTAGAGAGGCTCCTCATATTCTAGGATCCTTCTTGTCACTCAGTAACAATAACAATTCTCTTTTCCTCCAGCAGATGTCGCTACAGGCTTTGATAATTTGTTTGTTTGATTGTGTATTTTATTCAGTCAATCAAATCAAATAGAATACAATATTATTCTATATAATATACAAAAGAGAAAGACTGAAAAGCTATAGGTTGAAGCAAAAAATACTTATAAATTCCTATCCTAAATTGAAATAAAAATAAATCAGAAAATTAATATAAAATAAAGAAAAAAACAACAAACAAAATAGAAAACAAAATATATTTATATATACTACCACATACATCTTCCATATAAATACGTTTTTAATCACATCTATAACTCTCAAGAATTGTTTTATAAATAACAATAATGATTGTGCGTGTGTAGCCTGTGTGTGAATTGAAACGTTCACTCTCACAGTTGGGCAATCAAATAGCAATATGTATCGATAACAACTAAAGAGTTTGGTGTTTTTGAGGAGAACAGTAACATCTGTGTTGTATGAAACTTTCTCCCTCTCCGTAGAGAAGCTATTCTAAGAGCAAGGATGCCACCCAAGAAACCAAAAAGTGCAGCAAGCCGTGCAGGCAAGAAGGGGAAAGCTAAAGGCGAGTGTCTGAATATTAAAACGCTATTAATGTGTTTGAAGGTACACTACCGTTCAAAAGTTTGGGGTCATCCAGACAATTTTGTGTCTTCCATGAAAACTCACTTTTATTTATCAAATGAATTGAAAATTGAATATAAAATATAGTCAAGACATTGACAAGGTTAGAAATAATGATTAATATTTGAAGTATTAATTTTGTTCTTCAAACTTCAAGCTCAAAGGAAGGCCAGTTGTATAGCTTATATAACCAGCATAACTGTTTTCAGCTGTGCTAACATAATTGCACAAGGGTTTTCTAATCAGACATTAGTCTTCTAAGGCGATTAGCAAACACAATGTACCATTAGAACACTGGAGTGATCGTTGATGGAAATGGGCCTCTATACACCTCTGGAGGTATTTCATTAGAAACCAGACGTTTCCACCTAGAATAGTCATTTACCACATTAACAATGTATAGTGTGGATTTTTGATTAATGTTATCTTTATTGAAAAAACAGTGCTTTAAAAATAAAGACATTTCTCAGTGACCCCAAACTTCTGAACGGTAGTGTATATGCATGCTTGTCTCAGAACGATGAAATGAAGACACACGGTGAACTGACTGTTACTTATTCCCATTTTAGGCAAAAAGATTCCGACACCTGCGCCAGCGGAAGATCCTGGTGAGGGAAATTTATTTTAAAAAATGTCACTTGTGTATTTACCCACCACTCCTGAAATGTAAAAAAAAAAAAAAAATACCTTTCATTACTTGCATTCAAATTATCCACTTGAAAAAAAAAGGTGAACAATTTCATTAAAAACTGAGCATATAGTTTATATCTCAAATTTAAAACAATGGGTTAGTGTGAGTTTGCAGATCCTGAAGGTCATTTTAATTATCCTAGATTATATACCGGTACTAACTAAAAATCCCGTAAATCTCACACGGCCTTTGAATACAGAAATACTAAAGCCCACAAATTCAGTTTAGACATTTAAAATTGATCAATTTGTATTTGATTATCTTCATTTATCTTCTTTTAATGAACGCTATATATATATATACCATTTATTCCGATTCTTCTCGGATAATGTATGTCACCTGAGTCTGACTTTGAAGTAGAGATGTAACAAACATGGCTGCAACCAAACAGCCTTTGGACACGCTCTCTATCGGCTGCACTGGTCGACTTTACCGGCAGCATACCGGCCCTGGAGACATGCTTCTGGTTAAATGCATCCCCGAAATCTATCTCTTTACTACAGATTACATCACTGCCGGCTCTCGTGGGAGTTAAAGTCGACGGCGTTGAGATCGTTTCTGTTTTATTTATTCATTAATTCATGTCAACCATTTCCATCTTATACAGCATGCAATATAAATAGAAGTCTGTTAGATCTCCTTATTGAACACATCATAAATAGTTTTAGTCTAACCATAAACCGGACCCTTAACTTAACCTTATCAACCACGTCTTATCGTTAATTTCCCACGGACGTTAAATGACATAAGCGATATGTAATCTCATCAGTTGATAAATCCTTATTGTTCAGACTTAAATTAGTAAAATAGTTTCACCAGAGATTAAAAACCAGACTGCTATATGTACAGAGGCACATTACACGTATCTTAAAGTATGTCATAAATGCTCAAGCTGTGCGTGTATTATGCAATGGTTAAAAAGAAGCCAGACAAATTTCCAATATCTCGTCAGCACTGCCAACAAATGCGGTTTAATTTAATTATTTAGGGTTTATGGGAGCATTGAAGGTAACAGTCTCTTTGTCTCTTAAGCAAATATTTGCCGTGAACACGAGCGTGCCACGGTTGCCACTTAACCGCGTGTGAACTGAAGGGTGTTAGTTTCCACGACAGTGATTTGGCGTGAGGCCGATAACCACTGTGGGGAAAAGGTGCACACGCCCAGTTGTGAAGTGGTTTTCTCAAGCTGAACTTTAAAAAGAAAAAAGCATCCCCCTCAGGAACCTCGTGGAAAGACTTTGAAACTTATCATTATGTCGGGGAAAAAAAATCCAGGTTTCACTGTAGTAT
Source organism: Pseudoliparis swirei (assembly GCF_029220125.1). Classification (NCBI taxonomy): domain Eukaryota; kingdom Metazoa; phylum Chordata; class Actinopteri; order Perciformes; family Liparidae; genus Pseudoliparis; species Pseudoliparis swirei. The sequence continues at coordinate 5,072,834 of NC_079392.1, read as the reverse complement.
GTACAGTATGTATGAGGCCTGAGGCGGGGAGAAGTCTGCGCCACTTGTTTTAAGAAGACTAAGTGTAGTTGCAAAAATCCTGCTGAGATGTCTGTTATCAGAATCAGAAACTTTTATTGCCATTTTTTTTTTTTTTTACATTCAAGGAATTTGTCATAACGGTGCAGATTGTGTCCCGATTTTTAGTTGCTGCTGCGGTATTGATCTGCATCTCACTGTCACGGGTCGAGGGGCAAGAGCTCATGTGCAGAGGAACAGGACAGGACTTAAAAAACACTCTTTACTGAGGGAAAAGGTTCCAAAAAACAACACGGTCCAAAAAGGGGCAGGCAGGCAGGGTGAGGAACCCAAACTACTCACGCTAGAGAGCAACACAAGGCACAGGGAGAACAGGGAAGACAGAATTAAAGACGACAATCCAGCGAGAGACGAGGGAAAGACTGGTACAATATATAGGGGAGAACACAGGTGTACGGCATTAGACACTAACGAGACAAGAGTGGCTGAGGGCAGGTGAAGGGAATGAAACAATCAAGGAGACAGATGTGGTTGAGGGCAGGTGAAGGGAATGAAACAATCAAGGAGACATGTGGTTGAGCGCAGGTGATGGGAATGAAACAATCAAGGAGACATGTGGTTGAGCGCAGGTGATGGGAATGAAACAATCAAGGAGACGTGTGGTTGAGCGCAGGTGAAGGGAATGAAACAATCAAGGAGACAGTTGTGGTTGAGGGCAGGTGAAGGGAATGAAACAATCAAGGAGACAGGTGTGGTTGAGCGCAGGTGAAGGGAATGAAACAATCAAGGAGAAATATGTGGTTGAAGGCAGGTAAAAGGAATGAAACAATCAAGGAGACATGTGGTTGAGCGCAGGTCTTCACAATTTTAGATCAACATTGCTTAGCCCCAATCTACTTTAAAACATGTATAAATGTATTTATAAAAGTCTCAAAACATCAAAACGTGCACATACAATACTACACGTAGGAGTGGACAATTGTTATTTAAATTAATTGTATTATTTGTTTTTCCTTATTTTTTATGCAATCTATTCATTATCATCCTTATTTCCCCTCTTCTTTTTTTTCTTGGAGCAATCACCATCAATGTTTGCTGTTCTCTGTCTGTTGTATAGTGAACAAAGAAAGTGACTGTATGAAAATATTTATTGTTTATGTTGTTGAAAACTAAATTAAAGTAAAAAAAAAAATAAATAAAAACGTGCCGAGTGACCAACAAGTGATGTCACTATTGAGTCCCATAATCAGTCGTCAAAATGTCCTGTCTTCACTCGTCTGTTTTCCTCTCATCTCGTATGGATATTGACCGTGTCCTCGCTTCCCCCAAGGTCATCCCGATGACATCTTCCCCCTGGTCCTGACATCCGCCACCCAGGAGCTCTTTGGTTGCCGTGCCGACGACGACGTCACCGAGGAGAGCCCCCACAAGCTGCTGAGGAAAGACGACATCGTGCAGGACTTAAAGATGAGAGCCGCGGTGTCCGATTTCAGCCCCGTGAAGCAGATCGTGCTGGTGAGGCTGAGATCACTCGGACCCCCCCCCCCGCCCCCCACACACACACACACCCCTCCAAGACACCGTGGAGATAGACCAGACCCCTGAGTTAGACAGAGTAATCGGTTTAACCTCAAAATTAATTATATGGGGAAAAAAGGAAACTTAATGTGACCTGTCGGCTTTCTCATTTGGGACACTTAGCCAAGGTCTTACCGGGTGACGTGTATGTGACTCTTTTTTTTGGGGTTCATAATAAAGTCCACCACACCAGTCCTCAAGTCTGAAATCCACATTCAATTAGCCTCCAAGGGCTTTACAATCTCTACACATACGACACCCCTGACCTTTGACCTCACATCGGATCAGGAAAAACTCACAAAAATAAAAAATATAACTTTCAGGGGGGGAAAAAGTGAAGGAACCTTGAGGAGAGCAACAGAGGAGGATCCCTCTCTAAAAGTTGGCAGAATCAATTTAAAATACACCGCAGTCATTATTTCTAAAGACACGCTGTCGTTCAAATTTGCTGAATGTTGTGAGTTCTACGTTCTTCTATCTCACAGGAATACCCGGATGCTGAGCTCTTGCTGGTTTTTGACAGGGACTTCGTCTACGGCCAGAGCTTCTACCTGGCTCTGACTCCAGAAGCTAAGGAGCGGATCTTAAACGTAGGTCGACGTTGTTTTGGGGTTTTTGGTAACGAGGCTCACGTCTTTTCTGTTGTTGTTTTTACTCATATTCTGTTTGCCACGTGGCGTATAGTAGGGTTTTCTACACTCACTACATACAGGGTTCGTACAGGCATGGAAAAGCTAGAAAAGTCCTGTAATAAAAAAATGGTTATTTCCAGGCCTTGAAAAAAAATAAACGGAATTTCCAAAGGTTTTGGAAAAGTCATGAAATATGTTCATTTACGCAGTATGATTAAAAGAATATACGTTTCTATCAATATTTATTATTTTAATCAAACTATTGTCTCTCATTCAGAGATTTCACAAGATGTTTGGTCATTTAAATTGGGTTTAAAGTCCTTAAAACCCATTGGTCAACATGTGTATGAACCCTGTAGGTATATGAATATGACTAATTATGAGAATTAATGTGCCATGTGTTATTTAGCATGCAGTGGGGCACCAATATTTCTATTTAAATGTTATTCTGGTTAAATCTCGTAGCCAGGAATGTTCACTCCTTTCATATCGGAAGTATTTAAATATTTTTTATCAGTAACGGGTGGTGTCAGAGTCCAATTTGTGTGACTGTGGGCAGATTCCATATTTCACAATACAACATGTGTGTGTGTGTGTGTGTGTTTCCTCTTCTTTCGACACTGTATAATCGTGTAACGCTCCCACAGGTTCCGCAGTCACCAGAGCCCGAGACACCGGAAGTGTTTGAGGATGAAGTCGTTAAAAGCCCAGAACCGAAGCCGTGGATATCTCTGGGCAGTGAGCAGGAAATAGTTGAAGAATATGTCAGCGAAAAGGTAAAAAAACAAAAACATCATATAAGACATCCGAGTCATCCCCCGTTATCACCCACGTTAAACCTCCTTCATTATGTCTCTGTTTTCTCATCAGCGGCGTTACAAGATCCTCAAAGTGAATAGGCAGTTTGGATTACCGATCAATTTTTCGGACCGCAACGCCGCGGATGCTAAGGACGGCAACCTCGGGTGGGCTCCCTACGAAGACAGCCGATCCAGCATCAGACTGACGCAGAGGGACTGCGGGACACAGGCTGTGTCCACGCTGCAGAGCAGCAGTACTCAAACACGGTGGTAATGCCAGCAAACCAGTATTTTAAAGAAAATACGATATTAACACAGAATATTAAAATACTTTGTGAGATACGTACGCTACCGTTCAAAAGTTTGGGGTCACCCAGACGATTTTGTGTTTTCCATGAAAACTCACACTTTAATTTATGAAATGAATTACAAAAAGAAATAGAAAATATAGTCAAGACATTGACAAGGTTAGAAATAATGATTATTATTTTAAATATTAATTTTGTTCTTCAAACTTGTTGAAAAGTTTATTAATGTTGTTCTTCTAACTTGTGGCTCAAAGGAAGGCCAGTTTTATAGCTTCTCTCAGCAGCATAACTGTTTTCAGCTGCGCTCACATAAAAAGGGTTCTCAATGGTTTTATACCCCTCCGTTAGTCTTCAAAGGCGATAACACAATGTACCATTAGAACACTGGAGATGGGCCTCTATACACCTATGTAGAGACTTCATTAAACACCAGAGAATAGTCATTTACCACATTAACTATGTAGAGAGAGTATTTATGATGAATCTAATGTTATCTTCATTGAAAAAAACAGTGCTTTACTTTTAAAAATAAGGATGTTTCTAAGTGACCTCAAACTTGTGTATGTTTCAGCAATTGATGCATGTACTCTCTATCCGACATATTCAAGAAACGTGCATTCGCCGCGTACAATTTTTCCTCTCTTTTATTATTTCAACAGTAACTCCACGAACGCTATCTCCACCCAGTGCACGCCGAGAGAGTTCAGTTGTGAAGAGAAAGAGAGCATCCTCCAGTCTGAGAGTGTGAAGAATATGTGCATCTCCGTGATGCCGATGTAAGATGACATACTCCTGACGTCTTAAAGGTGTCTCCTGTCTGCTGCCTCAGGGGGGATGTATCCACAGGAAGACTGAGAGCCAAACCAAACTCATACATTACTGTATCGGCCTCAGGGTCCTCAAACTCATCCATTATTACCACTGTGGGTAATAATGGATGAGTTTGAGGACTCTTTTGGGAGCATTATAATAGATATGTATAGGGAGAGAGGGAGGGAAGGAGGGAGAGAGAGAGGGAGAGAGAGAGGGAGAGAGAGGGAGGGAGAGAGAGGGAGGGAGGGAGGGAGGGAAGGAGGGAGAGAGAGGGAGGGAGAGAGAGGGAGGGAGAGGGAGAGAGATAGAGGTAGAGAGAGAGAGAGAGAGGGAGAGAAGGAGGGAGAGAGAGGGAGAGAGAGAGAGAGAGAGAGGGAGAGAGGGAGGGAGGGAGCGAGAGAGGGAGAGAGAGGGAGAGAGGGAGGGAAGGAGGGAGAGAGAGGAGGGAGAGAGAGGGAGAGAGAGAGGGAGAGAGAGGGAGAGATAGGGAGAGAGAGATAGAGAGAGAGGGAGAGAGGGAGGGAGAGAGAGAGAGAGAGGGAGAGAGAGAGGAGAGAGAGGGAGGGAGAGAGGTAGAGAGAGAGGGAGAGAGAGAGATAGAGAGAGAGAGAGATGATTTTGAGATATAGATATAGTTGCCTTCACAGACACTGTGGGAGCATTATAATATACAGATATATCTATATATTTATATGTATATATAAAGAGATAGAAAGGGAGAGAAGGAGAAAGTGGAGAGAGAGAGAGATGGAGAGAGAGAAAGTGGAGAGAGAGAAATGATTTTGAGATGTTAAAGTTGCCTTTACAGCCCAGACTTTGGGTTTCAAGCTAAAGTTAACATTTTAAGTTGTAAATCTGACACTTTACCCTTAGCCCTCCTTTGTGTCCAGTAAGCAACGAGACGACGTTTGGAGCAGAAGACAGCGTGACATACTGCAGCCAAGAAGAGATTTAATGGAGGAAAACAACACGTAATGCACAGGGTTTTTTGCCAGATTTGTCAGAACTCTCTTACATTTTTTTTCAGAATGTTGCAAGCCCTTCAGCAGGAAGAGATCATGAACGTGTTCCTGGATGACTGGACGGCTCTGGGCTCAGCAGCTGAAGACTGGTCTGGGAAGGTCACCGAAGGTCTGATGCTGTATCAGTCCTTCACCGACCAGAACTACAGCAAGGACAAGAAAATCAGCAGCGTCCATTGGCACCCGAACCTCTACGGTAAAGCGACGTCATCTCAGAGCATCTGAGAACATATTCATATTCAAAAGGGGGATCAGGAGTTAAGTCCTCAATCAGTTCCTCAATCAGTTAAACCCTGTTTTAAGTCAATTCCCCCCCCGTTGCTGTTATAGTAACCTTCGCATTGAAAATGCGGAAGGTTATGTTTTGATCGCCGTGTATTTGTGTGCGTGCGTGCGTGTTATTCGCATAAGTCAAAAAGTATTAAACCGAATCGCATGAAATTTGGTGGGATGATTGGTTATTATCCGGGGACCATTTGATTAGATTTTGGGACAAAGGTCAAGGTCAAGGTCATGAAAAGGTCAAAATCTTATTTTTACCATAGCGCGGTCAATTTGTATCCAATTGGCATGCAACTAATGCCAACATGTTCATAATTCAATGCCCAATTTTGTGATATGTGAAAGTATGCGCTCTACCGAGTGCCCGTTCTAGTTACTTTGTGTGATGCGGTTGTTGTTGTTATTGTTGTTGTTGTTTTTTATAGGTGTGATAGCCGTGGCTCTGACAGAAAAAAAGGAGGAGCGTCTGAACGAGTCCGCCACGCTCGTCTTGAAAGCTTCTCTGATTCTCTTCTATAACTTCTCCGACCCATCTAACCCCCAGGTGTGGAAGTATTACTGAGTGTACCACATGTCTTGTGTCTCTTTTTGACAGCGTACGAGCTCATTTGCACATCCCATCTCGTCGAGACGTAGTCGGCCTAAGGGATTCGCTTACCCCGAGCTACTTCATTTTTTTAAATTTGCTTTTGCAACATTTGAGAGGCTCTATTGATTTGACAGAGGCACTAAATCAATGAAACTGAGCTGCTAAATCACTCAAAAGTAATATGAGTTCTGCACGGCGTTCGCCTCGACGGTGCATGCGTCACATGCTCTGGTTTCATTGATCAAAGGGTCCTTTGTGGAGGAAACCAGACGTTACATCTTTTGAAATACGTACTCTACCGTTGAAAAGTTTGGGGTCACCGAGACAATTTTGGTGTTTTCCATGAAAACTCACGCTTTAATTTATCAAATTAATTACAAAATGAATAGAAAATATAGTCACGACATTGAAAAGGTTAGAAATAATGTTTTTTTATTTGAAACATTCATGTTGTTCTTCAAACTTGTGCCTCAAAGGAAGGCCAGTTTTATAGCTTCTCTCACCAGCATAACTGTTTTCAGCTGCGCTCACATAAAAAGGGTTTTCAAGGGTTTTCTACCCCTCCGTTGGTCTTCTTAGGCGATAACACAATGTACCACTAGAACACTGGAGATGGGCCTCTACACACCTCTGTAGAGACTTCATTAAACACCAGAGAATAGTCATTTACCAAACTAACTATGTAGAGAGTTTATTTTTGATTGATTTAATGTTATCTTCATTGAAAAATAATTTTCTTTGAAAAATAAGGAGATTTCTAAGTGACCAACATTTTTTGAACGGTAGTGTATTTATTTTTTTAGTGTGGGGGGAGTAGTTTGCTGCGGTTCAGTTTTCAATTTAATTTTAAAGTCCAGGAGATTTAAACATGATGCAGATAAATGACCTCTCTGTGTTACCATCCTGCCCCTCCTCTCCTGGGTCTCTCCCCCCCCTCCCCCTGTTTTATTCCCTCCCCCTGATCAAATGGAATCTACAGTATACGCACTTTGGGTTTCGTGGATTAAAACCTGAACTTTTTGCGAGACCAGAATAAATAAATATACTCCCCGATGGCAGGCGCCCAATACATGGAAATGTCAAACTTTGAAATATAATATTTCTGCCCCTGCGCATGTGGGTTTTTCTTGTTTTTCAGTTGCTGCTGGAGAGCCCCGCTGACATTTGTGCCTTTGAGTTTTGCCCCTCCGATCCAAATATTATCGTTGGCGGCTGCACGAACGGCCAGGTACTGACTTTGACTCTCATCTGCATCCCTGGGTTTGCTGCATCTGCCTCGTACATACGTTTATGTATCTCACCACTTTTTCCATGCCACTCTTTTTCCCTTTCACGGGAATATTCTTGAAATCAAAACCTCGGTCTTCCTAGAACACGTTTTATTCTCTGCCACAGTCAGCGGATGGCAAATCAAAAACTATTGAAACACGTGTAGTAACCCGATACTACCTCACGACACTTATCATGTGCAATATGTGGCATATTATTACTATCTGTAATTTAAAAATGGAATCCACAACTGTACATTTTAGCACCTTTGTTGTTCTTGTACACAGGGTTTTAAATGGTTATTTCCTGAAAAGTTCCATGAAAAAAATGTAAATTTCCAAAAGTTTGGAAAAGTCATGGACATTTTTTATATTCATATGTTAATTAACACAGTTTGATTCAAAGAATAAAGATTTATATCAATATTTATTCTTTTTCTTTCATTCATTTGTGTCATTTAAGCCTTAAATGTATATACCTTAAATTTTAAGGTATATACTCATGTATACACAGAGATTTAAAAAAAAATGTTGTCATGGAAATTTGGTTTAAAGTCATGGAAAGGTCATGAAAATCCATGTGTATGAACCCTATACATATAACCACCTTCTGTATAGTGTATTCTTTTATATTTTGTATTTGTATCTCTCTTTTTATAGTGTTATTTCTAAACAGTTGACTGAGAGCCCTGCACTAGATGTCCAATGGGTCTGGACTGTTGGTTTAATAATAAAATAAAATAAAAATGGCAAATACAAACTTGAATCTTGAACCTTCCTGCTGTTGTTTTTGTTGTGTTCTCAGGTCGTGCTGTGGGACATTTCTGCTCACGTCTCGCACTTACAGGAAACGCAGCCCGGTAAAACTATTCCTGTCGTCGCTGACCCATTCGTAAGTGAACCCGTATCCCTTTCCTCCTCACGCGCAGCGCGTTGACACACCGCCGCCCGCTGTTCTGTGTCGGCGACGGATTACACGTCGTATCGGTCACCTCGCATTCTTTCGGCTCACGCTGACGTCATCTTTGGGTTCTATTCACGTTCGGGTTTGTCGGCGCATCGAAGCCGCGCGTCACATTTGCCATCAAAGCCCGGCTGCGTGACGGAGTGGGACGATGATGGCGGGTGGACTCCCCCTCATCCTCACTCTTTCATTGGATGGGAACGAAGCGGCCGAACGGTCCTTCTCAAGCTCAGCCACAGCTGTCAAAACTAGTTGGACACAAGTTCATCTGAAAAGAAAGTTGTGGGATTAAATTACTCCAACAACAAAAAAGCCAAGAAGACCTCGAAAAATATCGAATGAAAAAAATAATATATATACTCTTCTGGCCTAACACCATCGTGATCATGGCACATGTACGGCGTTATGTCGAAGAATAAAGAGAGGGAAAGGAAGGAAGGAAGGAAGGGAGGAAGGAAGGAAGGAGAAAAGGAAAGAAGGAAAGAAGGAAGGAAAGAAGGAAAGGAAGGAAGGAAGGTTTAACTTCTGGCTTAACACCATATTGATCATGGCATTATGTAGAATAATAAAGAGAGGGAAAGGAAGGTAGGTAGGAAGGAAGGGAGGTAAGGAAGGAAAGGAAGGAAAAGAAGGAAGGAAGGAGAAAAGGAAAGAAGGAAGGAAAGGAAGGTTTAACTTCTGGCTTAACACCATATTGATCATGGCATATGTACGGCGTTTTGTAGAATAATAAAGAGAAGGAAAGGAAGGAATGAAGGAAGGAAGGATATAAGGAGGAAAAGAAGGAAGAAAGGAAGGCTTAACTTCTGGCTTAACACCATAGTGATCATGGTATGTATGTGATATGTATGGTGTTATGTAGAATAATAAAGAGAGGGAAAGGAAGGCAGGAAGGAAGGAATGAAAGGAAGGAGGATGGAAGGAAGGAAAGGAGGCAAGCAAAGTAGGAAAGGAAGGGAAGGAAAGAACGTAGGCGAGGAAGGAAGGAAGAAAGAAAGGTAGGAAGGAAGACAAACAAACGGCTTCAAATGTCTCCCGCAATATTGCAATTACATAAACTCCTTTATGTCTTAAACTTCTTCTCCTTCATAACCTGTTGAGAGATCAGAACAAATATTAGAGCATCTTCCACTCGCCAGCTGTATTTAAAGTCATATATGCACCCCCCCGTTTGCTTTGTGTGTGTGTGTGTGTGTGTGTGTGTTTATTGCCTCCACGGTGGAACAGCTGTCTCCATCCCTCTCCTCAGTGTGTCCTTCTCTTCCACCCTCCCTACCTTTTGTCTCTTCCCTTTGTCCTTGTTTGCTCTTCCCCCAGAGTCAACAGCACCAGATCACACACACTCCAGCTGTTACGCCGGCTTTCCATCCTCCGCCGTCGTTTGATAACACACACACAAGCAAATCAGATCCCCCCCCCCCCCTTGCGTTTGCAATCGGCAGTTGTGTATCTGCTACCAAAGGCTTTATTACGATTGTCGGGCGCTGTGCAGGCGGCAGCAGCACCTGTTGCTGAGCTTATCAGATCAAATAAGGGTCATAATCCACCCCGTGAGGATTTGAGTTGTGTTCACACCCTTTTTAAATCCGCACGTGCCATGAAATAAATCTTTTTTTGACACATTCTGTAAACATGTTTCAAGATTGAAGCCACAATATGTCTACATCTATTGCATCCGTCCATCCTGGAGAGGGATCCTCCTCTGTTGCTCTCCTGAAGGGTTCTTCCCTTTTTTCCCCTGTGAAAGTTTTTATTCCTCTATTTTTTGGGAGTCTTTTCCTGATCCGATGTGAGGTCAAAGGTCAGGGATGTCGAGGCAAATTTGTAATTTGTGATAATGGGCTATACAAAATAAACCGAATTGAATTGAATGTTTGACCGTCCGTGTCGCAACAATACAACATTTCAAAGTCATCTTTATTATAAATGTTCTATTTGTTGAACGTGCAGAAGATCGAAAGTATGTTCGTCTCTTGTCCGACATAAAGCGAGTAATAATAATACTAACTAGAATGGGCACTCGGTAGAGCGCATACCTTCGCATACCACAAGATTGGGCATTGAATTATTAACATGTTGGCATTAGTTGCATGTCAATTGGACAAAAATGTATCGTGCTATGGTAAAAAAAAGATGTTGACCTTTCCATGACCTTGACCTTTGACCCGATTTATCCCAAAATCTAATCAAATGGTCCCCGGATAATAACCAATCATCCCACCGAATTTCATGCGATTCGGTTCAATACTTTTTGAGTTCTGCGAATAACACAAATACAAATAAATAAATACACGGCGATCAAAACATAACCTTCCGCATTTTCAATGCGAAGGTAATAAAAGTGAAAAGGTAATAAAGTGCAAACAGTTAACGATGACAACAAAGAACATTTAGACAACATATAATCAATGCATTAGGAACTATAAAGAAAAAACGTTGCTTCTGTGTTGTAGCAGCAGTCAGACGTGGAGTCTAAAGGAGTGGGAGAGCGGGGCGAGAGTTCAGCTTCCTCACTTTTTTTAAACCGTTTTTCAGGATGTCTGTTTACCGCCGTACGAAGTGTTCAGATTGAGCCGTCGGAGCGCGCTGGACGCTCGCTGTACACGCTGTCTCTTTGTGTCCGACCTTCCGCCAGGAGCTGGACGACGACAAAGAGAATCAGACTCCCGTCGTGCGCTTCTGTGCCGTGTCCGCCTTGGAGAGCAGCCACAAAGCGCCAATTACCGATGTCCAGTGGCTGCCGCCGACATTTGAGGTACACGGAGGGCTGAGGGGGGGGGGGGGGGCAACAACTGCACCTCATGACGTTAAATAGTCCGTCGACGCATCAGGTAGCTGCTGGGACTTTCTTCTAATCGCGATTTAATTCGGGCCCTATCTTGATTTGTAGGAGGAAAACAACATTCTTTCATGATTTTTCTTTATCTCAACCCTCTTTTATCACATCTAAAGTCAACATTGGGGCAATTAGAGCGTCAAATCTAGCTCTCGAATTGATAATGAAACATTAATCCCGCTGCTGTCAGGCTGCACAACGAACTGCAGGAGATCGCCGGAGAGCCTTTATTTTCCTGGACACTTTAACCTGCTGGAAATTCACTTTGGTCACTGCCTTGTGTATATATTTTGTATATTTATTATTTTAGTATTAGTATTTAGTATTGTTATTTTGTTTTATTTTTATCTTTTATTTGTATTAATGCTCTAATGTCCACCCGCTGCTGTGATCCTGAAATCTCCCCACTGTGGGACTAATATAGGAATATCTTATCTTATCTTATCTTAAAAACATGTAAAATGTCAAGTATCTTATTGCTGTAATGATTCATATATCTAGTTCTTGAATATCAGCATATATTTGATCTGGTTAAAAGCCTCTTGAATGTAAATGTATCTAATAGGTGGTACGGGAACACAAAATATTGCTTATTTATATTAGGATTTGTCTCAAGAGTGTTTTTGTTCACATATTTCCTTTTTTTATTATTTTATTCTCCAGAACAGCTGCAAGCCTAATCGTGGCCCAGCATGTAAACATGTATTGACACTCTGGTGTTTGGTCTCTGAAGCCATCATTAAATATTGTAGTGATAACTGTGAAAGATAATAGTAGCAATAAAGCACACGGCAACAATGAACTATGGTCACACGCAGATTTGCTACATTATAATAGTCCGTAGAACGTGTGGCTTTGTGTTTCTAAAATCTTATTCCTCATTAAAAAGAATACATAAATGTAGCTTCAATCATCATTATCTCCAGTAGGTTTGGTATGAATCGGATCCACCGTTGAGGAGAACTTGCCAATTATGTGTTTTTCACAAAATTCAAAATGGTGGAAAATGTAAGAAGGCGGAGCTTAGGGCTCTGAGAGGCTTTTTTGTAGAACTGGTCCAAGTGGACTTGTATGACGAATTTCAAGTCAATCGAACATACTGGGTGAGGGGCGTCGCCGGTCAAACTTTGAGGTCCGTGTCATCCGTCTATTTTCACCAAGCCTGACGAGCTTGCCAAATTTGGTGAGTTTTGGGGTATGTACCCCCGATATGCCCCCAATGTTCAAAAATAAGAAGCGGAATAATAAGAATCCTAACAATTTCAATGGGGTCCTCTTGGACAGACTTCGTCTGTCGCTCGGACCCTAATAATAGTTCTGTTGTCCCTACAGCCAGTTGTAATGTATCACGGCTCTGGATACGTGTAATAAGGCAATCATCAAAGTGCACCGGCATACTTCTCATCAAGATCGTCTCTTTTCTGAGCCTGACGGACTTGTTTCTCTCACCAGGTGACCAGGACGGGCGTACCGGTGGAGAACAAGTACAACATCTCGACTCAGATCGTCACCTGCTCCCCGGACTGGTAGGCCGCACAGGGAAAGTCTCCATTTGATGATTATAATAATAATCTATTTAATTTATACAGCGCTTTTTAAGATACTCAAAGTCACTTTACATGTTACATTCATACACCGTAGACAGGGGAGCGATTCAGGGTTAAGTGTCTTGCTCAAGGACACAACGACTAGGGCGGGGATTGAACCCGCCCTCGAAGAAGAAGAAGAAGAAGAAGAAGAAGAAGAAGAAGCAGTAGAAGAAGAAAAAAAGAAGAAGAAAGAAAGAGGAAGGAAGAAGGAAAGAAGAAAAAGAAGGAAGACAGAAGAAGAAGAAAGAAAAGATGAAAATAAGAATGAAGAAGAAGAAGAAGAAATAAATAAATAAAAATGAAAAGAAGAAAAAGAAGAAATAAATAAAAATGAAAAGAAGAATAAATAAATAAAAATGAAAAGAAGAAGAATAAATAAATAAAAATGAAAAGAAGAAGAATAAATAAAAATGAAAAGAAGAAGTTGAAATAAAAATGAAAAGAAGAAGAAGAAGAAAAAAATTAAAAGAAGAAGAAATAAATAAAAGTGAAAAGAAGAAATAAATAAAAATTAGAAGAAGAATAAATAAATAGAAATGAAAAGAAGAAGAATAAATAAAAATGAAAAGAAGAAGAAGAAGTAAAAAAATGAAAAGAAGAATGAAGAAGAAGAAGAAGAAATAATGCAAATACAAATTATTGAATAATTGTCCACTCCTGATTTTAGCATTGTACGTGCTGTATATGCTTTTCAGAGGAGTGTGTATGATGTGTGTGTGTGTGTGTGTGCACAGAGAGCGTTAAACTGTTTTTAGTTATTTTTTAAAGACTGTTGATTGGTTTCCCTCGTCTCTGAAGTGCTGTGATGTTCTGGGACGTGCGAGCCTCCAGAGTGAGCCAGTCGGCGTCGGACAGGAAGCAGAATGTGGACCAGAAGGCGCCGTACAGTGTCCCCGACACCTTCCAGCACCTGGACCGCACCTGGAAGCCTCTGTTCAAGGTACAGCACGGGAAATATGACAAATAATGTGTTTACAAATGTAAACGATATACAGCAAACCAAATAGTCATTGTGTTCAGGAGACAAACATTACTACTGGCAGAAAATCATCCTACCAGCAAATAGAACATTAAATAAAGGGTAACATATTAATGCGTGATGATGAAGTTAAACGGATTTATGTAAAATGTAAATTGTTGTTAAATTGTACATTTTGAATGTGTGTTTTTGGAAGAAAAAATATTATATATTATTATTATTATTATTATTATATATATATATTATTTTTGAAAGAAAAAATATTGTACATATTGTAGAAAAGTGTACATTTTGAATGTGTATTTTTGGAAGAACAAATATTATATATATATATATAATTATTATTTTTATATTATTATATTTATATTATTTTTGGAATATAAAATAAATATATTGTACAAATTGTAAAAAAGTGTACATTTTTAATGTGTATTTTTGGAAGAAAAAATATGATTATATATAATTATTATTTTTTATACTATTATATTTATATTATTTTTGGAATATAAAATATATATATTGTACATATTTTTTTAAAGTGTACATTTTGAATGTGTATTTTTGGAAGAACATTTTGTATATTCACTATTCCCTTCTTGGTATTTTCAAGAAAGCCATTCACATTTCTTCTTATACAACCAAAGCAATTGTTTTTCCATGAAGGCTTTGAGTTTCACAGATTCCCCAAAGTACAACATTTAAAACCACTATGTGACATCATTTCCTAACGTCATTTTTAAAAGCTCTGTGTATATGTATTTATGAACAGATTTATTTTGTAAAACATGGGGCTCATTTAATGTTCTTCAGTGTGCGGGTGCTTCCTCGTCGTCCTTTTATACGTATTTAAAGTAATCCGTCGTCTCCGTCAGTATCTTCCGACGTCAACAGTTGCTCTTCTTCTCCGTCGTGTGTCAGGTTTCGCTGCCAAAGATTGACCTCAGTGGCGAATATGCTCCTCTGAAATTCAGCCTGGAACATTACACCTGTACGGCGAATAGTGCAGCCAGGACCCCAGGTGAGGGATGTTACCCTTCAGGCTGGTGTGTGTGTGTTTGTTTATGTCTGTTCACTGCCTCTCCCTTCTACAATCAGTCACACACATTCAATTCAGTTTATTTTATACAGCCCAATATCATAATGTGTGACGGAAAGATGGAAATATAGCAGCATCTCTAGGGGCGGGACCAGGTGAACCTGATTCAACCCGAACTATTAAAAATATGAAAAAGGAAAGTCAAACGTGCGTTGTGATAACTCCCTCACACACGCACTCCATCAAAGAAAAACAAATAAGAACAAAAGCAAAACTCAATAACAGAATTTTTTTTTAAAGTACACTTACTTACAGCAGCAAGAAAACAAACACAAATGACTGTTACTGTCAACATTGCAGAAGCTCTATGTTTTTGGCAGTTAGCTACATATTTTTCATTTTACTCTTTGAACCCTGCGATACTCCCCCCCCCCCCCCCCTCACTGACTGTCAGCTCTTTGCAATATGCTGCCGCTCCGGGCTCCTTCAGGGCCACAAGACCATCGTGTGTGTGTGTGTGTGTGTGTGTGTGTGTCACTGGCTGGTCAAGAAGAGACCTGTCTTTGTCTGGCTGAAGGTCTCTGCCTCCGTAAACACCGGCGGTGGTTATAGATATAATATGTTCACTAACCGAGGCAATAAATCTGCAGCAGCTGTCACGGGGCGGTCTGTTATTAAGCTTTTACATACTCTCGTGTGATTAATACTTTGACGTATTGTGTTGAGTCTACACACCGTTGTACATTCAGCCCGTTTGCTCTTTGCCTTGTTTTGTTATCTCTGGAGTCACTTATATTTAGAACGCTGCGACGGCAACACATGATTTATTTTTTGCGAGCAACCCCCTCGTGGGGATGAAGCAACAACAGTTGAGCAGCAATGCATTGTGGGGAAAGGGAAACAATGTCTACGTCTGTTGCCGTGCAGTATCTTTACACACATCTTAACTGGGGGAAAAGTGGATTTAGATTTAGATTAGATTAAATTAGATTTTACTTTTTTCATCTCCAGGTGGGAGGTTTCTTGAAGCAGCAGCAAAACATTTATTTTATTTGTATATATATACATATAAATATATATATGTATATAAATACAATAGAATGAAATAAAATAAAAATAAATATATATATATTATAATATATTATATATGTATATATATATATATCAATATTTATTGACGTTCAATATTGTATATATAAATATATATATATATATATATACAATAGAATGAAATAAAATAGCAGAGCATATTACGTTTAACAATTTAAATAATAAAGTTGATTAAAATGTAAAAAAATTAACTACACAAATTAAAGTGTATACAGTAAAGTAAAAAATATACAATAAAATAAAATAGCAGAGCATATTATATTCAAGAATTGAAATAATAAAGGAAATAAAATGTAAAAAAATTAAATATAAATGAAAGCGTATCCCGTAAAGTAACAGCAAATTTATTTTTACAAATATACAATACAATAACATTTAATTTAATTAAATAGCAGGGCATGTTACATTTAATAATTTCAATAATAAAGGAAATTTAAATGTGAACAAATTGAACACAAATGAAAGTTTATACAGTAAAGTAACAGCTAAGTTTGTTTTGTTTTACAAATATACAATAAAATAAAAAATAAAAAAGCAGGACATATTACATTTAAGAATTTGAATAATAAAAGAAACTAAAATGTGAACAAAATGAAATGAAAGTGTATCCAAAGTGTAAAGTGACTGCAATGCAAGGTTTATTGACGTTCAATTTGAGGATTAATTTTATTAAAACGTCCAACAGCAGGAATGTTCTCCTGTATCTGTCCTTGTGACGGCGGAGCTGAAGCTGTGTGTGTGTGTGTGTGTGTGTGTGCATGTGCGTGTGCGTGTGTGTGTTAGAAGACGTGTGATTGAGTAATCTGATCTGACCTTCGAGATCTAATCTCCCAGAGTGAAGTTGCGAGTGATAAGGGGGTGTGAGCGGACGGTCCCGCACTGTCCCTGACAGACAGTTGGGCTTCTTCCATCACTGGCAGCCCCGCCCCTTTTTTCAACCCCTCCCTCCTCCCACCTGTCTCTCTTACTCTCTCCCTTCTTTACCGCGATCCCCCACTCCCACCTCCACCTCCTTTTGTCTCCCCCCCCCCCACCCCCTTCTCCTTTGTCCTTCTGGCGTCTCGCTCAGATTACAGAGCAACGCCAGCGTTCAATCGCTTCTCGTTTCCTCGCTTTAAAATAGACGTCGTTACCGTCCCTTCGTCTTCCTCTCCCGATAAGTCGCTCGTGCTCCTTCCATTGTTGTTGTTGTGTTCTCCTTTGATTATTGACTTCCTTTTTTTACTTTTCCACGTACTCTTCGCCGATAGAAGCGGCGACTGGAAGCGACGATAGCCCAGAGGTCATCCCCGACTACAGCCGGCTCACGGTGCCCTCAGAGGAAACACACAGTGCTCTGGAACAAGTCAACACCAAACTCTTTATTGGAACAGAGGTGAACAGAACGGAAGAAAACGAAATATGAAAAGGGGTGCATTTTTTTCACATTTATTTTTCTTTTTTCTTCTTTTTAACATGTTTTGCGTGACGTTTATGTTTTTACAGGTCGGGGAGATTATTTACACCGACTGGAAACTGGTGAAGGATGACTCTGAACGGCTGCACAGTGAGTCAATCAATCAGTCAATCAATCAATCAAACTTCTATTTCAGACTCAAGGTCCAGATAGTACAACACATTCAAATAGAATAAAATACATACAAAATCAAAAGTAAAATACATAAAACTACGAATGCTTTCTAATTGGCCGCTGTATCAATGTCTCCACAGCTGGGACTAAACTTTATATTTGATAAAAACATGATTACTTTCATTTTCAGTCATAAATCAAGATAAATGTATCCATAAAATGTCTTAAAACAGCTTGGAAAGTTTACCTGGCTTATTCTGGTTTTACCATTTAAAAGATTTTACCAGTTTTTATCATTTTTTTTTACCATTTTTTTTAAACCATTTTTTTTAACCATTTTTTTTTTACCAGTTACCAATTTTACCACTTAAAAGAAATAATTGTTTCCTCGTCGTCTTGAGACGAATGAAGCATTTGGCAATAATAGATTTAATCCTTAAAAAAATGAAAATATTCTGCCCAATTACAGTATATAAAGTTCTAGAAATCGCCAAATCGCCTTCTCTTTGGTCTGAATGTACTCCATTGACGTAGAGGAGTTATTATTCCTTGCATTGCCCTGGTGCGTCAAATTACTGTCAAATATACATGTTCATTAGCCAGATGAATACATAAAAAGTAAACACAGAAAGGGACGTTCAGCAGGCGCGAGATCAAACAAGTCTGGAACATCACCAGCCACCACCCGCCCTCATAACGGACCCCCAAGATATATCAATCACGCTTTATTTGCATATCCTCTTTATTAAAAATGAGGGACATTGAAAATGCTTCAAGGCTGATAACTACAGCACAACTACTTGAGTCTGAAGTAATGCAATGATAAAAAACAGGATAATACATATTTACACACGAAAAAACTGTAGAATAAATACAGAATAAAATAGGGAGTGCAACTATTTATTTATTTATTTTACTTTTTATTTATTTATTTTATTTAGTTTCACTTAAAAATGCAACAACAAAAAAATGACAAAAAGAGGAGAACAAATTCATAAAACCATTTAAAATATGAATACATATATATAAATATATATATATCTTTTTTTTAAATGACAGACATAGTGACCATAAAATATTCTCCAATAGTCTCTGCATACGTGGAAACTCACCTTCTGTGAGCGCACAAGTAAAGACAAAAACATCTTGGTTATGCTCATAATTTTCCAACGAATGAATATTAAATCATTTATTTGTAGTCGTTCTGTGTAAATAATGTCCTCCGTAGACGTGAGCCTTTCTTTCTCCCCCCCTCCCCCCTCTCTCTCAGGTGCGAAGCCCCTCCACTGTTTCAGCATCCATCACTGGCAGGTGAACACGGTGCAGCGGTCGCCCTTCTTCAATGACATCATTTTGACGATAGGAAGCTGGAACTTTGCCATCTGGAAGGAGGGAGTCATGGTAACGACACGTCGCTTCAATTACACTTCAAATCCTATCCTCCGTACTACCATTGGATTATATGATAAGGTGTAGCTCAGTGGGGTAAGAGGGTCGTCCTGCAACCCCAAGGTCGTCGGTTCGATCCCCGCTCTCCCGATTAGTTGCAAGTCGACGTGTCCTTGAGCAAGGCACTGAACCCCCAGTTGCTCCCCGGGCGCTTCACTGCAGCCCACTGCTCCTTCATAACTAAGGATGGGTTAAATGCAGAGAACACATTTCGTTGCCTGTGTACCTGTACTCTGTGTAATGACAATAGATTGAATCCAAAAATAGAATCAAGTTATCCTTAGACTTTAAAGAGAGTCAATACCACACAATAGAAATAGAAATCCTTGTTATATAAAATGAAGGAGTTCTTATGGACATGGAAAACCTGGATAATTCATGGAGATTTAAAATGGTTATTTCAAGGCCTGGAAAAGTTAATGGAAAAAAAAGTCATGGAAAAGTCATAGAATTTTAATTTATGTGATATATATATATATATATATATATATATATATATATATATATATATATACTGTATGCTTTAGAATTCTCATTGTTAGTTTAAATATTAATATTTTTATGTACGCACTGAGATTTCCAAAAAATGTTGGTCGTGGAAATTTGTTTTAAAGTCCTGGAAACTCATTGGTCAACTTGTTTATGAACCCTGGACATACATGACCGTTCAAAAGTTTGGGGTCACTTCAAAGTAAAGCACTGTTTTTTTCATTGAAGATAACATTAAATTAATCATAAATACTCTCTCTACATAGTTAATGTGTTAAATGACTATTCTCTGGTGTTTAATGAAGTCTCTACAGAGGTGTGTAGAGGCCCATCTCCAGTGTTCTAGTGGTACATTGTGTTATCGCCTTAGAAGACTAACGGAGGGGTAGAAAACCCTTGCGAACCCTTTTTATGTGAGCGCAGCTGAAAATAGTTATTCTGCTGAGAGAAGCTATAAAACTGGCCTTCCTTTGAGCCACAAGTTTCAAGAACAACATTAATATTTCAAATAAAAATCATTATTTCTCACCGTGTCAATGTCTTGACTATTTTTTATATACATTTTGCAATTAATTAGAAAAATAAAAGTGTGAGTTTTCATGGGAAACACCAAATTCTCAGGGTGACCCCAAACTTTTAAACAGGTAGCCTACGTCTGACCAGAATTGTTGCATTTTAAATCCATTGACTCCATATGGCTCTCATCCTCTGACATCCAGGACGGCCCCATCATCCTGTCCCCGAACTCGGAGCAGGCGTGCACCGCGGGGTGCTGGTCCCCGTCCCGACCGGCCGTCGTCTTCATCGGGAAAGAGGACGGCAGCGTCGACGTGTGGAACCTGCTGGAGAAGAATTGGGAACCGGCGCAGGTCAACGCGCACGTCACCAACGCCAAGATCACCGCCATCGGACCCTGGATCGCCTCCCGTGAGTCGATTCAACGCATCGCCGAATTTATTGTGTTTGGATTCTATCTTTCGGGAAAGCTCAGCCAAAGGTTTTCCTGAATGAGAAATAAAGCGAAGTATAAGCCTGAGACCTGGTTTAGACATTGAGGGTCCAAAATCTAAAATTCTATCAATCAAAAGAAAAGATTCAGAAAACCTAAAAAATAAACATTTCATTAAATATATTTATTCGCAAATAAAAGAAGGTTATGACGGACTGTTCTCAAATAATTTAAATAAAGAGACATTGCATTAATTAATTACAACACCCTTATATCGAGTATTTCACACATACAGGAAATCCATAAGATAGAAATATACAAGCAAGTTTTAAATATAAAATTAAAGAAATGGAGGTTCTCAAATATGTCTGTTTCTTAAATTAACTCTGTTATGTAACTTGTCTCTTAACTTTTAGTTTCTTTTAACTCGTCTTGTTATGTGTTTCTTGTGTTGCTGCCTGTCTTGGTCACCCTCGAAAAAAAGAGATTTTTAATGTCAATGTGACTCACCTGGTTAAATAAACGTTTAAAAAAAAGCTCCCAAGATATATCAATCAAACTTTATTAAAGATGAGGGACATTCAAAATGCTGTGAGGCTGATAATAACAGCACAACTATTTGAGTCTGAAGTAATGTAATGATAAAAAACAAGATAATACATATTTACACACGAAAAAAAGTACAATAAATACAGAATAAAATAGGGAATAAAACTATTTATTTATTTTGTTAAACTTTATATTTATTAATTTTATCCAGTTTCACAAAACAAACAAAAATGCGACTAAACATTGAAAATGACCAAAACCAATTTTAAAACTATTTAAACATTAATATCTTTTTTTTTTAAACGAAAGAAATAGTGTCCATAAACAATTCTACAATACTCTGTACATACATGGAAACTCTCCTTCAGCTGCTGGTACTTCGATATGGACTGCCCCCCCCCCACCTCTCCGTCTCTCTCATTAATATTGTTTACAGCCTTGGTGATAAACTCCTTGTTGTAAGATTATTTTATAACCATGAAGCTCATTTTTTCTTCTGCACATCTTTTGTGTCCACACAGCCAAGCAGCACTTCCTGGCCGTGACCGACGACCTCGGCATACTCCGTGTTTTTGAAATCCCCAAGTTACTCTACGTTCCCTCCAAGAACGAGGTACGGCGCTCCGATGCGCTCACTTTTACAGAAGGTTATGCGTTATCTTTATTATTTGTTTTTGCAAAAATACATAATAACGTGGCGTCGATGGAGGTTAGCGCTTTGATAACTTATCCCACGCTGCGGTACGCGTGGTTAGGACAGAAACCTCCAGCGTTGTCACAATAATTGCGATTATGGGCTTTATTCTGCTGACGGTGCTCTTTTCTCTTTTCCTTGAATGCAGGGTTCGAATTTGAGGAAATACTTTGAGGGGGAGGAACAGAGGTTGAAGGATCTTTTGAGGTGTGAGGAGCTGTGGGCGAAGGAGAAGGAGGAAGCGGAGGAACTCTCCAAGAGGATGGTGAGTGGTGCAAAGAAACAACCGGCGGTGGGCTCTCCCGACTTTTAATATCGGGCCCTGAAGGGGCCTCGTGTCTTCTGCTCCACTCGAACCTCACTGAGGAATGTGCAGTGACACCAACACGTGTTTTTTATTGTCCCAGTTCAAAGTGTGTACCCCACAGGATTCGTACGGTCATGGAAAACCTGGAAAAGTCATGGAATCTTTTTTTAAAAAGTGTTATTTCCAGGCCTGGAAAAGTCCTTAAAAAAATTATTGGAAGGAAATGCATGAGAAATATGTTGCGATATTATAACAGGGTTCGTACGGTCATGGAAAACATGGAAAATTCCTGAAATGTGAAAAGTCGTTGTTTCAAGGCCTGAAAACGTCCTTTGAACCCATTCAATGTTTGACGTCTCTAAAAATGATTAACATTATTTTTTTTGCTTCATATTTCATGACTTTTCCTAATTTATTGGGGACAACTGGGAAAACATAAAATTCACATGATGACATGTTTCCAATGTCCTGAACACAACTTGTACGAATCCAGATCCTGCTTCCCATCTCGTTAGTCCAACTCCCTTCACCTGTTCTCTCACCTGCCTCTGATCACTCCCACCTCGTTAGTCCCTCATTCCCTTCACCTGGTCCTCATGCCCATCTCACCTGTTGCCCATTCCCTCGTTAGTCTCTGTCTACTGATGTCCCCTCACTTCACCTTCACTTGTCCTCTGCCAGATTGTCTTGTGTTTTCTCGCCCAAGCCCTCCTGCGTTAGCCCTCCTGTTACCTTTGGGGTCAATTTGACCCCAATCAATATTTAACATCTCTAAAAAAATATTGACAATTTTTTTGCTTCATATTTCATGACTTTTCCTAATTTATTGGGGACAACTGGGAAAACATAAAATTCACACGATGAGATGTTTCCACTGTCCTGAACACAACTTGTACCCATCGGTGTTCTTTGGGGTCAATTTGACCCCAGGCTGTTTTTCACTGTGTCAAACATATAAGAAATATCAACTTTATTATTTATTTAAAGGGCTGTTTAGGTCGGCAACAAACAAACATAAAGTACCTGACACTTAAACTTGGAAAACAATATTAATTCTAATAATTTTCTGGAGGTTTTAATTGCTGTGGTTAAAAAAAGGTAACAGATGTTAGTAAATTTGAAGGTAACAGGAGGGTTAAAAAAAATCGTGAAATTGTGAAATCGAGTATATCGTGTATCCACTGAGATTTCACATTCGCCTCCAGAAATCTGTCCAGCCGGTGAAATCCCCCGTGGAGGATGAAGATGAAGAGGAGTATAAAAGTTACCTCGTGCTGGAAGAAAGCATCCTGAAGGGCTTGGGCCTGTGGCCGAAGACACGAGATGCCTGACGCACACACACACACACACACACACACTGCATTGTTCACTTTTCTATTTATTTATATATTTGATAGCCTCCACTGTTTTTTGTTTTATTATAACTCTCCACGTTGGAATTATTCATTTGAAATGTGTTTTCTTCGAATCTTTCTTGCAGTATTTACAACATTTGTTCATTACTGCTTAATGTTTGAATGTATTTTTTTAAAATATTGAAATATGAACTCTTTGTGAAACACGAGGACATGCCAAATCGATTCTGCGATCGACATTTCAGACCATTTCCTTTTTTTTGGAGGGGGGGGGGGGGCGGAGCTTCAGAGTCAAACATGGATGGTTTTTATCAAACCTCAGATCTCGTTACCCCCCCCCAGAGGATACAGTCTGGGATATCTGACCTTGGCAGGAAGTCATTTAATGGCTCCATAACTTCATGATACTTATTTGTTTGCTGTTCATCAGATGTTGTATGACTCACCCCGTGTGTGTGTGTTGATAGAGATATGTGTTTATTAAAGTCACCCAGTCGTCCCTCTGGCTCTGAGAGTAACTACACACACACACACACACACACTGCTGATCAGGCTGCAGCGCGAGGCCGGACCCTCGGGGTCAGGTTTAATTTTTTTAAAACTTTTAACACACTCTAAAATAATTGTACTGTAGTAGTATAACTTTGAGGGAAAATATACTTTATATGTAAGTCCTGTGCAATTACTTAAATGTTCTTCTTTAAACTTTGTTTTGGTATATTTTAAAATGTATATAATCTAAATTTGCATTGAAACAAAGTATTTAAAGCACATTTGATAAATACTGAGTTTCAAAATACCAAATTTTTTGTAATTAGTAAGTAAACTTATTGATCCTATTATTTTCATATATTTATTATATACCAAATGTATACTTAAAAAAGATTACAGTATGAATTAATATTTGAAACATTGATAGACGATGCATTTTACATACATAGAGACAGCTTTATAAATAGTGCAGCTACGTTGTTCAGCATAAGATGTTTAGGTAATAATGCTATTGATGCTATAAATATATATATATTAATATATACAATAATATATACATATATATGTATATATATAAATATACATATATTAATATATATATATATATATATATTGGGTGATAGGAGAGCCGCTATAGTCCGCAGCTATTGGCAGGTGATGGACAGCAGCACAATGACTGGCCTTTAAACATTGTCAACAAGAACAAGTCAGCAAAAAAACTAAAAAATAGTGTGGCATTAATTTGAGTTTCAATTTCCACCACAAGAAGTGAGACTTTGAACTTTTGTCACATTGTCTCACAACATTTCTCAGAATGCTGTTTCTCTGAATCTCTCTGGGCTCTATTGCTTTGGCTCCTCCACGGGGGATAACATCAGCAACAAGGCCTCAGAGTGCCGGGTCCTCCTCGGGTCGAGAGCAGCCCGGAAAACCCGTCGTCACAATCTGCCAGGAAGAAGAAGAAGAAGAAGAAGAAGAAGAAGAATTGTAGGGACAGAGAGAGAAAGAGAGGGGGGGAGGGGGGGTCGCTGCATAATATAGGGCAGATGTCTTTTGCCAGGTTTTCTTCACACTGCGTTTGCGATGCCTCAAAGGGGGGAAAGGAGAGGCTGGAGAGAACACATGAACAACATTAAATACACACAGAGAGTGTGACCGACGGAAAGAAAATATAGAAGATGGCAAGAGATGGAGAAAAAAAAACAAGAGTCGTTCCCCCTCTCTCAAGAGGCGTGAGCTGTGGTCGACATCAACCTGGGCACGACTCATTCACGGGGACGGTCCTGTCACGGGGGAGAATAGGGGGGGGGGCTGATGCGAGGGGTGCACATATGGCACCCCGGGGTGACAAAAGAGGGGTTCTGCTCTCCGGTCGTCAAACCTCAAACCTCTCTGGGAATTCTGTTTTGCAGTCTCTCTCTCTCTCTCTCTCTCTCTCTCTCTCTCTCTCTCTCTCTCTCTCTCTCTCTGCGGAGCCTCTCACTTTCTCCCAGGCCAGCTCAGGAATGTGCTTTCTAAAAAACCAACACACACACACACACACACATAGAGGGAGTGTCCTCACCTTCTCCGGTTAGTTATTAGTGTAATGGCTGATGCATATAATGTTGCGCAATGTGCTGGCTTGTAACTTAACCCTGTGGGGTCTGGGCTCATCTTTACACAATTTCTTAAATTCACCTTTTAAAGACTCTTGGATTATGACACATATCCATATGTTTTACATTTTTTTTAAAAATTGCAGAACAAGCTCAGCTCTCAATTGTCCTTAAGGCACAAGTGTAAAGAGATAACATTGCCCTATAAATGAAAATGGTGACGCTCCACGTAGATTATGCAGAGACGCTGGTTGCGGATGAAGCTCTGCTGCGTTGCATTCACTCTCCTCTAATGTTTGGGACAATGGGAAACAGCAGCCATAAGCCCAGTTACCGCCCCGACCCCCCCCAGCAATGAAGGGTATTCACCACGATGTCAGATTTTCCGCACTTTGATTTCTTCATCTAAATCCGAGAGATTACCGAAAAACAAACGCAACAATATCAATCTGTATCTAAGGGCCGGCCGGGTCTCTATACGAGATGGATTTTCGTCAGTCCAATTTTTTAATTTTATTTTTTATTATCACCGGTTCTTTCAAGTTTTCAAGGCCAGATCCTGGGGAAACAATGTGAGCAGATGCCGGGCAGGAGGGGCTGTAAATCTGGCCTGGCGAATTAAGCCATTGCGGGGGGTCCGCTGTCTAAACCCTGCACATTTCACTCATGGTCATCCAGGTTGGGCCCCATACACAACAACGTCACAGGTGGGTGTCCTGCCTCTGAGAAAGAGATGACCTCAGAGCAGCCGCTCGAGCTGCTGAAATGATCACCACAGTTAAATCATCAGGCTGCGTTTCATTGCCGCGAAACTGTAAAAAAGCCATTTCTCTTTTTAAAACCTGCGAGAGGCTGTCGGTAGGTTTCATTTGTTGACCCTTGACCTCTTGAGAGATCAGGTGACCAGGGCACTGCTGTGGAATGTTCCCGCTTGACTCCTTTTTTTTCATTTTCTAATTTCTAAGCTCTCGACAGTTTGGATTCTTGTCATTTGACTGTGTGTGTGTGTGTGTGTGTGTGTGAGAGAGAGAGAGAGCATGTGGACATGTGTATGCTCTCTTTATAGTCAATAATTGATGATAGAAAACTCAAGGTTGCTATCTTTTTTTTTGAGCTGAAAGAGTTCATCAACTTAAATAAATAAATAATATCCAAAAATAAATGAAATATATATAGATGTACTTATGGATGTGTTCTTTCTCAAGAGATTGATTCTTTAAGACTGATGTGCAGTTGAGAGTGCTGATAAAAGTCAAGAATATTTCTTCAAACTTATTTCCCCCCCCCCCCCCCAAAAATGACTTTCATGCTCGTTACCGTTCCAACGTCTCTCACTATTTTTTAAAATACGATTTATTAATACCTTCTTTATACTCTTTTCAATCTTTCCACTCATCATCATTCATATACTGCCCTTGTTTACTCGTTCTTTTGTGGAGTACCCCCAGTTCTTCAGAGCTTTTCCTTCCTTGCTCGAGCATGCTGTGCCAAGCAGCGTGAAGGACTGATGTTCTGCCGCTTGGTCTACGACTTCAAAAGAAGGCCCTCCTGTGAGGAAACATTCACCATATTTTCTGCCAGAGGAATTCAGGTTTAAATGCACATTGAGAATTTTTTGCCATAAACCCCAAATCAGGATGGTCTCTTCAGAGTGGGATCTGTCATCTATCAGTCCCATCAGAGCAAACCTTCACGTCTTTCTGATGGAAAAGTGTTTATTCTATCATCAAGTGATGGCAACAGACACACAGACAGTACTTGAAAGATACTGTAACAAAGCTTAATCAAACTAGAACGGGCACTCGGTAGAGCGCATACCTTCACATATCACAATATTGGGCATTGAATTATGAACATTTTGGCATTAGTTGCATGCCAATTGTATAGAAATTGACCACGCTATGGTAAAAAGAAGATGTTGACCTTTTCATGACCTTGACCTTTGACCCGATCGATCCCAAAATCTAATCAAATAGTCCCCGGATAATAACCAATCATCCCACCAAATTTCATGCGATTCGGTTTAATACTTTTTGAGTTATGCGAGTAACACGCATACAAATAAATAAATAAATACACGGCGATCAAAACATAACCTTCCGCATTTTCCATGCGAAGGTAATTAAGTTAAAAGACAAAACACACCTCAGTCAAAGGAACAGTTTCACGTCTTGTGAAGTCTTCTTGGTTGCTTTCTTGTGAGAAGATCAACACCGCTCGTGTATCCGTGTGGAATATGAAGCTAGCTACCACCAGCAGCTCGTTAGCTTAGCTTAGCACAATGACTAGAAGTGGTTAGACAGAATCCCCGGTCATTTTATTAACGCTTTAGATGTTGCATAGTTTATATAAAGTGTAAATTATTGTGTCAGAAATACGAACGGTGAAGATTTCGCCAGCTTTGCACAGAGCTAGGCTAGGCTAACTGTTTCTGTTCTTTGTGCTAAGCTATGCTAACCGTCCGCTGGGCTGTCGCTTCAAATTCACCCGACAGACACGAGAAAAGTGTTGAATTTCTCATCTAGTTCTCAGCAAGAATCGAAATATCATACGGGTGGAACTATCGCGTTAAGAAAAGAGGCTACCCCAGCTAGTAGTTAGCGTCAAAGAGACAGCGGGCGAACGGAGTTCTCCTCCTGACAGCTGGAGAGCGCTCCGCTGACGGGAGGCAGGCGACAGCGTCGCTCCGTTTCCCCTTCAGGGAACAAAGTCACCGGCGTGCCTGGTTTCAGCGCGATGTTGCAGGCCGGGTCGGGAGGATGAATCGCCACACAAGGTGCGCCGCCTGCGAGTTCATCCAACCCGCGGAGGCCCGGACGCTCTCGTTGAGCCCGGAACCGCAGCTGCTGCCGAAAGATTCTTTTCAGTCTCACCTTTCACATTTTTTCTCTCCTATCAAGTGGAGCGAACCCTCAACCTCATCCTGTCCCCGACGGTGAAAGGAGATTGCTCTACGGTCTGGGAGGGGGGGGTGATGAGCAGCTTATACCTCTCGGAGGGATTAGCTTTATTAAAATGAAATATTCTAGTCCTGACTGACAGAGCAATGGAGGAGGACAGAGGAGAAGGCCGTACGTTGCGCGAGGGCCCCCGTCCCCCGAGGATCTGAAGCGCCGCTCCTCTGTGTTCTCCTTCACCTCTCGCTCTCTCCTCATCTTATCCCCCTTCTTCTTCTTTTTTTCTTTTTTTTTCTTCTTTTTTTCTTCTTCTTTGACCGGTCCGCTCTCTCATCATCACCGCGGTGCAGAACAGGCGGATTCTGTCAGCGGGCGCGACAAGAGATCTGCACCCAAAAAGCCCTCAGATGAGCTGCCAAGAACAGGGGCCGGACTGTAAGGGGAACAAAAGACCCCCCCCCCTCCTCCCCATCTAAAAAATACATAAAAAAACATCAGAAAAGCCTGAAACCTTGGTCCAATGTGTTTAATAGCCCGACTATTGAAGGGCACTGCCTGTATGGAATGTGGGCCCAGGAATCACATTTTCCCAGCAATTACCCAGACTTATCTCGCCCATGTTCACGAGCAGCGAACGGCTCGTGCAGGAGGACATTAAATGTGCCAGAAGGACTGAGCGGCGCTGAATATGACTTTATAATTTGTACCATAATGACTTGTAGACTGTGGCGGTAATCCTCTTCATGCATGTAAAGCCACGCTTGAATCAGAAGACCACGAACGCACCGCGGTTGCGTCGTGTGCCGAGACTCGTCGAGACGCACCGCGAGTCTCTTGTCGGCCGGGTTTGTTTCATCCCCCGAAACAACAAAGAAAGCGTTCAACTCGTTTTAAACTTTGATTATCTCCCTGCAACAATCTCCTCTTTTTCATCCTGTGGAGGTGGAGTGGACCACGTGTTTCTCATCTGAAGAGCGCTCTTTGTGTGGATGCTTTGAGGCTGGTCACCCCGGCTACACACGCGTACCACTTCTTGGTAAACGTGGCGCTGAGAGAGTAAACACTTCCATGTTTACCTTCGCATTGAAAATGCGGAAGGTTGTGTTTTGATCGCCGTGTATTTATTTATTTATTTGTTTATTTATTTATTTATTTGTATGCGTGTTCCTCGCATAACTCAAAAAGTATTAAACCGAATCGCATGAAATTTGGTGGGATGATTGGTTATTATCCGGGGACCATTTGATTAGATTTTGGGATCGACCGGGTCAAAGGTCAAGGTCAAGGTCATGAAAAGGTCAACATTTTCTTTTTATCATAGCACGGTCGATTTTTATCCAATTGACATGCAACTAATGCCAACATGTTCATAATTCAATGCCCAATCTTGTGATATGTGAAGGTATGCGCTCTACCGAGTGCCCGTTCTAGTTCGACCATGTTTTATATGATTATGAACACGTGGATTTTAAACGTCTGCCCCTGTCGTTTCATCTTGGATAACGCTCCTCTTTCCTGTAAATAAATAAATAAATGAATGAAACAAAGACGGTGTGTTTTTGTGGTTGGCTGGTTGACTCAAAGGTCAGCAGAGATTAAGGGCGCAGGGGAGCGAATGAGAAGAAGGGGAGAGAAAAAGCTCCGGTTCCACATGCAGGTGGCTGTCGAGGATGTTTACCTGAAGACGCTCGTATCTCGCGGAGCTCCCGGATTAGAAAACGAACAAAAGTTGAGTCGAGTTCACTTCAGTCAGACATCCTGATATCGAGTGGCTGCTCTGACTATCCAAACATGGCTGCGCTGTTATTATGTCTACCTCTGTCTCCATATGGGATTTCCACTCGTGCTTTTATTGGGCCTGGAAGAAACACTTTTAAAATTGGCTCCTTTCTTCCCCAGATATATAATAAAGAAGGAATAAAAAAAATGGAAGAAACAAGAATTCACTGTTTTTGTAATCTTTTTTTTTTTTTTTTCATCAAAAGACCCCAAATAGTTTTTTTACTCACAGGGACATTAATATTATTATTATTAACTCTGTGTTTCCAAATTATATACATTTAAAAACAGTCACTTAAATATTTGGCTCCATCGCCTGCAAAATTCCAGTCTGAGTGTTTTTGAGCGTTTAAATGGCGGTAGATGTTTTTTCTTCTTCTCTTCACTGGGGATACACAGCAGGGCTTTAAGGTGCAGACAGGTATGTGTACATGCCGTACCCTCCAGCTTTCTCCTACCTGTTCAAGGCAGTCATCAACATGTGATACGGAGCCACGGTGGGGGACATCAAACGAGGCTGAAAACCATTTAGTGCTGAAAGGCCCATGGCTGCTCTGACTTCTCATACGAGCTGCCAAAAGATATGCATCTCCTCAGGTGGAGGCGCTCGGGCGATGATTGTACGGTCCTGATTTTACGGTCCTGATTTGAGATCTCATTCTGGAGAGGAAAAATACACTTTAAATGACATGTAACTATTTCTGCACACTGCTTTTGAGCCGACGTGTTGTTCTACGTTTAGGTTCATTCTCTCACAAGTGCATCCGGTCATGTTTTTTTTTTTGGTTGGAGCCACAGTGAAAGTGCAACCTTCACTAACCCGGCTAAATGCAGCTGCATTCTGGGAATGTCCCTGAAGCTGGAAGTCGTTCTGGGAGATTCCCACAAGTCAACAAGGGCAATTCCCCAACTTATTTAGAGGCCGGGTTACCGCGCTCCCACAGCGAAGACACGCATCTACAAAAATAACAAGAGTCCAGTTTACAACTTCTGGTTTCCAATAAAACAAAGATGGTGTTTAGAATGGTTTGGGGAAATGTGGCAGCACTCGTAATTTTTAGTCATTTAAACAAGAGTGCTGTGATTTCTGGAACAGAATAACCAGTTTAGTTTTTTAATTTTATACACGTTTTTTGTGAATGAATTCTGGCTTGTCTATTTTTGTAGGTGTGATGAGTCAGATGTGAACTGTTCCTTTAACCCTCCTGTTACCTTTCGGGTCAATTTGATCCCATTCAATGTTTAACGTCGGTGTTCTTTGGGGTCAATTTGACCCCAGGCTGTTTTTCACTGTGTCAAACATAGAAGAAATATCAACTTTTTTTATATATTTAAAGGGATATTTAGGTAGTCAACAAACAAACATAAAGTACCTCACACTTAAACTTGGGAAACAATATTATTTCTAATAATTTTCTGGAGGTTTTAATTGCTGGGGTCAAATTGACCCCGAGGGTAAAATATGTTAGTAAATGTGAAGGTAACAGGAGGGTTAAATCGCAGGCGTCAAACACAAGGCCCGCGGGCCGAATGTGGCCCTCCACGTCATTTTATGTGGCCCCTGCCGGCTTGAAAGACATATGTCTTCAGGAAATGAAATGGATTTATATTATAAAATTACAGAAATGTTCTTATGTACAATATTCCTACACTCGAATAAACAACAATCAAATGCAAAGAGAGATATTTAACAATATGTTCGGGAGTAGTTATTATTATTATTTTTATTGAAAAGGGACCATGTACAGTTAAAACTGATGCACTGTACCAGATTGTAGCTAGAGTGTAAACAGTGTTTCAGTTGCACCGGCCCTTTAAGAGGCAGCCGTGACGCTGATGTGGCCCACGGAGAAAATTAGTTTGACACCCCTGCTTTAAATGTATTATTGACTGTGAAATCCAGGTGTTTTTTCTGAACTTTTTTACATCGCTGTATAATCAGATCTGTGAAATACTGTACCAGTTAGAGAAAAGATTTAGTGATTGTTTAATTCTGGTTATTCAAGGTGATACTGCAACTTAAACCTGGCTGTTCATTAATAATAAAGTAAAAAGTAGGAAATGCTCAATCTATGTGGCAAAAAAGAGTCAGTCCACATGTAAATGTAAAATAATATACTTTATTATGATCATACATTTCTCAGGATCAATACAAAACTTTTTTTGTTTTGTTTATTGATGCCTTCCATGTGACATTTTCTCTCCAAAGGACAAAGAGGACAAGACAGAAAATGTACAATCCAAGATGTAACACACCCAAAAAAAAAACATTATGCAGTTGCTAAAATATTGCAAAGGATATTGCCACTGCGAAGGAAAAAAACGAGTGTATTTCTTTAAGAAAAGAAAAACTGAAAACAAGACTGCAGATAACAATTTGAGTTGCGATTATTTCACAGTGGAAATGAAAAGGCCGTATTCTCAGATAATGCTGAATATATGATGTGTACTATGGAAGTTTCACAAAGTACATCACTGTCATCACGTGTGAGTCCTCTGGAGAAAAGCTTGACCAGTGCGGTCATCTGTGTATTGAAGGAACGGGACGACGAACAAACGAGCATACATTACAAAATAAGTCTTTTTACACATAAATATCAAATACAAAAGGCGTGAGAGAAAGAGCCTCGTTTATGTCAATAAAGCTTTTGACCATGCAACGTTCAGTTCCGTAAAAAAACAACAAAACCAGCGATAATCATCATAAACAGAGCGTAGTCCACCACAGACACAAAGCAATATCAAATATATACACACAATGCAATAAAAATATCACTTTTCTCTGCAAGAGCACGATTTTATCACATATTTTTTACTGCTAAAGTTGTACCATTAGTCCAGCACAGATGTGTCCAGGTAGCTTGAAGGGAGGAAAAGCGACGACTTCGACACGACGAGGTCATCGCAAGTATTTAAATACGCCATTGAAATAAGAAGCTGTAAAAAATAATATACTCCGAATACATTTATATCATAATTATATACATGTACAGGTTAAATACTGATCGTGCTGAATCCCTGGATCGCTAACAACGTCCGTTGTCAAAAAATGTCGGCAGCTAGCTAAGTCGTGCTAACCGTAGCCCTCCGCGCAGAGCTTTCTGAACTTGTGCTTCACATTTCGGCAAAAAAAGACGGGAGAAGCGGAAAGTCGACCGGTCGGTGGTATTTAAAGGAATAATTCCACGTGTTTAGAAATGGAGCTGATTTGATTTTTCTGCGGAGAGGTATCGAAGATTGATAAGTGAGCTAATCTAAGCTAATCCAAGCTAATCTGAAAGACCCAATGCTAACACAGGAAACAGGAAAGGGTTGCCTCCAGTCTCGACGCTAAACGTAGCGAAACTAAGATCATGTTTTTCTCGTTCTAGCCTAATATTTAGCACACATACACAAACACGTCATCATCAATCCTCTCGACTAACTCTCGCACAAGAAAGGGAAACGAGCTCATTTACCAAAGCGTTGGGAGTAAGTAAATATGATGCCACGTGAAACCCATTTGATCTGTTTTAGTTGCCTCGCTTAAAATCTAATGCATCTCTATTGTTCAGAGATAGAGTTCTATTGTGTGCCTGGACACGTGCGTCTAAACATGTCACACTTTACAGAACGTAAATACATTTCAAGCCATATCATATGTCTTATTTATCTTTCATAGGAGTTTTTTTTCTCCGTGGCGGCTGTTTCTCCCACGGTCCGTGAACTAGCATGACGATCTACACTACTGCCTGCCTTATAAGTGCATTATTGTTGTACACCATTTTGTGTCTCATACCTCGATAGAAAAGATCTCTGCTGCCTTAAAAAAGAGAGGAAATCCACCCTGAAACAGAATGTACACGGGTTCCTCCGATGATCTTTGTATTACTAAACCCTGTTTACATGCTCTAGATTTCCCGTTCAGCATTGGAGACTTATCTTCTGGTCAATAAGAGGGTTCAATAAAACAAAGGGATTTTTTTTTTCATCCGCTGCCAAAAACGATAGAGGCCCCGAAGAAAACCGCCATTTCCTCGGCACATTCTTCAATTCATTTAATAAAAAATATTTTTTGGGATCAAATTCTTAAATCGCAACGCCTAATGTATCACATATTTTTTTGGGGGCCTACCACTGTTGCGTAAGTGTCCAAAAGCTGCTTCAGAAGCGTGCCAACAAAATACTTTTGGTCGAAAACTCTAGAAGGCACTGGGATGTTTTGGTAAAGGAAAATGGTAAATTTCAAAATAAAGTACATCGGGAATTTTGCCCGGAATAACATCAGCATCACCGCTTAAAAGATTGCATGAGTGGAGCCCCTCTGCTAAATAACATAACACACTTTCCAATGTAAAATCATATCTCCATAACGTCACAGAGGTTGTCAACACTGTGTCGAGATCACGCGACGAGGGGAATGCATCGTATTTCAGGGTGGAATTTCCTCCTGACGTACCACCTTCACACAATTAAGGCACCGTTTAAACCCCTGAGGGGTCGATGGGTTCTTCTAATAAGAAGAGAAGCGACAATAACAACAACAACAACAACACGGGAAGAAAAGGAAAAAAACACGGAACCGGACCGTAAAAAAAAAAAAAAAAACGTACGACACGAAAGTAACAACTTTAAGGAATGTCTGCGGGTAAAAAATAAAAAATACGCCAGAAGTGCCCCGTTGCATTTCTTCTCACCTCGTCCTTTAGTCGTGTGTTTTTTTGCACAGGCGCTGAATACTGAAGCACCTCGAACGGTAAAGAAGGTCTCCCCGTCAGGCTCTGTGAGTGTGTGTGTGTGTGTGTGTGTGTGTGTGTGTGTGTGTGTGTGTGTGAGTCAGTATCCTACGTTCAGCTTGTTCTTGTTGAGCTCTCGCTCCAGGTTTCCTATCAGGGTGTCGATGCTCTCCTGCAGGTCTCGGAGGTTGACCCGGTTGCTGAGCACGGGGCTGATGTCCTGGATCTTCATGTAGGCCTGGTAGGCGTGTTCTATGGGCAGACGAGGAGGCAGGATATGCTCGCACATCCTCTCCTCCTCCTCCTCCTCCTCCTCTTCCTCCTCCATGTCCTCTAACGTCTGCCCGTTGCTTGTCTCACTCTCAACTTCCTCCTCCTCCTCCTCGTCCTCGTCCTTCACGTCCTCGTCTCCCGGAGGATGCTCCTGCTCGACAGGAGCATCCTCCGGCGTTGTGACCCTCTGCCCGTTATCCTCCTCCTCCTCCTCCTCCTCCGTCTCCCGCCGCACCTCCTCGGCCGCCGCCTCCGTGTCCTCAGAGGCCACATCGTCGTAGTCCGCCTCCTCTTTGTCGGCAGGCAGCAGAAATTGACACGGGGAGTAGCTCTCGCCGCAGGTGCTCCAGTCGCCGGCGTAGCGGTTGCTGGGGCTGTCCAGGCGTCCCGGCTTGGGCCGCAGGACGCCCGCCATCTCCGCCTCGGAGAGGTTGAGGACCTGGGGACGCTCTCTCCTCCGCCGTAGGGGAGGAGCTAAGAGGAGGTCCGGTGAGGCTGCAGGGCGCTGAGAGGAGGAGCGGCCGTGAGGGTCCACGACTGGAGGAGAGACAAAAGAAAACGGCGGGAGTTAATTAAATGTGCAGAGGATCATTTGGATGGTTGAGGAATGGTTCTACATTTTGGGAAAACACACTTATTTTATTACAGTTAAATTAGAAGATTAAAAATAATTCTGTCCAGCCAGCAGCTGGTTAGCTTAGCTTAGCTTAGCATAATGACTGGAAACAGTGGGCAACAGTAGGTTTTTTTTAATCTTTGGAAAATAATATTTCCCAGAATGATAAAATATTTGTTTTAAAGGGTTAGTTCACCCAAATTACAAAAGGAGGAAAAAAAACAAAAACATTTTAATCATATACCACTCGTGGTTTCTAGCCATGCAGATATTTTGGGTTTTATTTGCTGTTTTTTTTATACCACCACCCCAATTTTTTCAAAACCAATATCAGCAGAGCAAGATATCAATAAGAGTATAATAATAATATATACAGGACTGTCTCAGAAAATTAGAATATTGTGATGAAGTTCTTTATTTTCTGTAATGCAATTAAATAAACAAAAATGTCATGCATTCTGGATTCATTACAAATCAACTGAAATATTGCAAGCCTTTTATTCTTTTAATATTGCTGATTATGGCTTACAGCTTAAGAAAACTCAAATATCCTATCTCTAAATATTAGAATATCATGAAAAAGTATACTAGTAGGGTATTAAACAAATCACTTGAATTGTCTAATTAACTCGAAACACCTGCAAGGGTTTCCTGAGCCTTGACAAACACTCAGCTGTTATAAATTTTTTTTTTTACTTGGTCTGAGGAAATATTAACAT
Organism: Pseudoliparis swirei; assembly: GCF_029220125.1. Classification (NCBI taxonomy): domain Eukaryota; kingdom Metazoa; phylum Chordata; class Actinopteri; order Perciformes; family Liparidae; genus Pseudoliparis; species Pseudoliparis swirei. The sequence continues at coordinate 5,036,559 of NC_079392.1, read as the reverse complement.
TTTATGAGATAGGATTTTAGAGTTTTTTTAAACTGTAAGCCATAATCAGCAATATTAAAAGAATAAAAGGCTTGCAATATTTCAGTTGATTTGTAATGAATCCAGAATGCATGACATTTTTGTTTTTTAAAATTGCATTACAGAAAATAAAGAACTTCATCACAATATTCTAATTTTCTGAGACAGTCCTGTATAAGTGTGGATATATAGATATATATATATATATATGTGTATATACATATATGTATATATATATATAAATACAGTATATATATATATCCACACACATATATATATATGTATACTGTATATATATATAGATATATATCAATATATATCTATATATATATATAATATTATATTTTTGTTTGTAGTGACCTTTTAAGTCCCCTCTAGTATCCTCATTTTAAAAACATGCCATTTTTTGTAAAATAACTGAGACCACCAAACTTCTATCTTTAAAAACGTATATACCTGGAGAAGTTGTGAGGAGCCCTGGACAAAATAATGTGAACATGCCATGCCGTGCTCAAAGTCAGACGAACACATGCCGACGTCACGCCACCACACGCTGTGACCCCGAGGCCTTCGGTGCTCTTTGTTATCGACCGTCGGACGAAACCAAAACTTTCAAAAATGAACTAAACTCAAGCCCAGTTTGGACATTATAAAAAAATAAACCCTCTGCCTGCGAGCAGCACTCCAGCACCGCCCCCCGGTTACCCGTCTGTCTTTACCTCTGTGTACCTACGCTCGCCGACACGATCGAAAAAAAGGAAAAAAATACAAAAACAAGCGTTAAACGTTACGTACACACAATACTGAGGTGTATGAAAAAAAAGGTTTCAAATATTATCATTCCAAAAAAAAGAAAAAGTGATGACTGGTGTGACACGTGCGGATACAGTGGTGTTGATGTGCAGCGGTTGCATGCCTGGCAACTCTCCTGCGGCTAAACACTGAAGCAATGACCGCCTGCAACAAACAGGGATTATCCCCCATTTAAAGAGACAGCGCGCTATTTAATGTTCCAGACGTGATGCACCGAGGACACGCGTTTAGTTATTAGCCGTCAGCAGAAAAATAAATGAAGGAGGGAATTAGATAAAAATACCGCCGCGTTTGTTGAAATGGGCGAAACGTTCGAATGCTAACGCAAAGAAATGCACACACACACACACACACACACACACACAGAGACATTCTCCTCTTCTGTCTGTCCAACCATATGCACAGTTCACGACAAACACACACAGCACCGCCTCGGACTCTTCGACACACACACACACACACACACACACACACACACACACACACACACACACACACACACACACACACACGCTTGTGCTCTCTCACACTACCTGTAACTAATGTCACTGGTGTCAGATGTCCTTGCGCTCGCCCCAAAGACGTACACACGTGAGGCAACAATGCCTTGGCGGGTCAGGTATGTGTGTGTGTGTGTGTGTGTGTGTGTGTGTGACAGGCGTGAAGAGGCGGCTGAAAATATCGCATAATTGTGAAATGTTCGGGTGAAGCTTCGGGGGCTAAGGTTAAGCCTGGAATGTGTTTAATTATAGTCCAGGCGTCCTCCGCTGCGAGCCGGGAGAAGCAGACAGAACGGAGACGCGAGGGTGTGAACAAAGGCTTGGACCCGGGCCCCCAGAGGCCCGGCCAGGTTACTGCAGGTCATCGCAGGCACCGGCTGCGTGACATCAGCGGCGCAGACTTGAGCGCAGGCTTAAAAATATATATATATATTTTTCTCCAGGCCACTGGACCCCACCTTCTTCCTCCTTTGTGTTCATCTTTCCTCTCAAAGAAAATTGGTTTTTTTTCGCACTTCATCTTTTGAGAATTCGACCAGCAATTATGGGATTTCACAAACCCTGACGTATTCAGTGGGTGCGTTTTCACTCTTCTGTGCGGTTCTTGGCGGGGGGGGGGGGGGGGGGGGGGGAAGAGCTCTGAGGATTGCTGTGCATGCTGTATTTAATTTTTTATTATATTTATTTTTTACATTTTTTAAAGAAATACAGCATGCATGTAAATACAAAAAGTATGCCGTAAGATATATTTTATATCAAATATCTGAATTTTATATTATTATCTGATTTATTTGATGAATAAATAATAATTTAATAAATAAATCCTAATCATTTACGATCAGAATATATAAGCATTTTTGCTTCTACCTATACCTTTTCAGTCTTTCTATTTTTTAATATTATATAGAATAATATTGTATTGTATTACAATGCTTGAATGAATAAAATACACAACAACAAAGATACACTGACACAACGAGATGCTTTTAAATCAATACATTTCTTTCAATTAAGATACAGCGAGCGAGCAAGTTTTTCAGATTGATGACCGTTTTTATAATAAATTGGATTTAAATGTAGTTTGAATCCGTCTCGTCACCAGATGTTTGGATCTTAACGCCGTCTCATCTTTTGGACCCGTGTTGTCGGCCGAGCACGCCGGCTCATTGATCCGAGATGCCGTGAACGCGAGGTTTAAAAAGAAAAGAAAGGAACCACAGTGGGTTGAGGAATATCAAATGAGTTGCTGTGAGCCGCCTCGCAGCTCTTTTCTTTGATGCCCTCCTGAATAATTTAGGACTCGATTGATATCTCACACAGAGCAGACCGCTGCAGCTGTGCAGGCAGACAGATGACCTCTGTGTGTGTGTGTGTAAGTGTGTGTGTGTGTGTGTGTGTGTGTGTGGTAATGGGTCTCTGTCCTCAGTTGGTGTTTTATCTTCAGACGGGGTGCCCCGCCTTAAAAAACAACTTTGGTTTACATTGGGGCTTTACTGGCTGGCCTCTGATTGGCTCAGTCGGGTTTCATCTCCGAGGAGCCGACAGATGGTGGCCAATGCCTATCGGCCTAGTCGTGTGCCACTGGTGGAAAAAAAAAAAACCCTCAAGGATCAAAGCCACCCGGTCCTTTTTTGTGGAGCTGAACCGCAGAGCTGCCGTTGATTCTCATAAGACCCCCCCCCCCTACCCCCCCCCCCCACCCTAAGCCAGCGGGGCGAGAGGCTGTCTGATGTACGTACATTACCCCGATTGTAAAAAACAAAACACCTTGTGGATCCGCATCTCACGTCATGAAATATGAAGACACCGATGCATTCCCAGGTGTTCACCCAGCGCTCACCAGGCCACAGCTGGAGCAGGTAGTGCAGGACCTCGATGTGCTTCTTGAAGTGCAGTGCGCTGGCCAGCTCCTCCGAGTCGATGAAGACCCGGTTGGTGTGGCACGACGCGTCCTGCCGCTGGCTGAGCAGCACCGGGCCGAAGCACACCGCCAGGTTCTGGCACGTCATCTTGTTCACGTCCTGGCACGACGCCACCAGCTTCAGGTGGTCGAGGAGCGTCTGCAGGGTCATCTGAGGCGCACGGAAGGGTACAGACAGAAGAGCCGAGTCATGATTCGCGGTTGTGATGGAAGCACCGGCCGCGGCAGAGCCACGCTGAGGAATCCGCTTCATCGAGGCACGTGCGGCACTGTGTGCATATCAGCGTCGGATACGCACGAGGGCAAAGGGAAAAACTGCCCCGAAGAAATATAATGTTGCCCCTGATATCACGAGGAGGGGCAGAAAATGCCCCCATGATTTCCCTTTCATAATTCTGATAATTTAATAGCGTTTTGTTTTTGTTCTTTGTTGTGTGACCTATCTGTATTGCCTGTACTAGGGAGGGAGAAAAAAATACAAAATTATATATATATATCATTTTTAATTTTAAAAAATGCAAAAATAAGTTATAATTTTTAATAGTAAATGTAATAATAAATAACCACAAAGAAATAAGAAAATAATTGAATATGATTGTCTGATTTATATTTTCTGTTTGTTTTTTGTTCAAAAAATCGAAGAAATCTGTAGACTACTGCCTCAAAGTCTTATTATTGCCATTAAGACAAGTGCTCATATCCTGTAAACCTAAATAAGTATATGTATTATTTTTGATGTAAGGTTAAATGGTATTTCAAAAAGTGCCCCCAATTTCTGATAAACAAACAAACAAATAATTCTTAAACTTAAAAAGGTAACACTTTATTATAACTGCACGCTATGAAGCATTAGTTATGAGTATGGTCCACCTGAAAGGTTTTTTTGGTAATTTCTTGTGAGTTTTTTCCTGATCCGATGTGAGGTCAAAGGTCAGGGATGTCGTATGTGTACAGATTGTAAAGCCCTCTGAGGCCAAATTCTTAATTTGTCATATTGGGCTGTATAAAATAAACTGAATTGAACTTCTGTGACAACAGGAGGAGGGGGGGGGGTCATCGCTCACCCTCTCCACGTCCGGCAGGTTGTCCAGCAGGCCCACGGTGTGCTCTGTGTCCGCCTGGTCGTTCTCGCAGCCCGCCGCCGCGATGCGCAGCGGCCTGGTGGCCATGCAGTCCAACACCGCCTCGTACAGCTGCTTGGTGATCAGAGGGTAAGGCAGCTCGCGCAGGTAGTCCTTCAGCACTCCTGGGGGGGGGGGGGGGGGAATAATACAGCGTGAGGGAAATATATATACAGTGAGCGAACGGATGGAATAAATAAAGAAAAGTTGTTTTGCATCACAGCTGAGGGTCGGTCAGGACTGAGAACACAGGCAGCTTTTTTTTATTAACTCCCTTTTTTTCTTTAGTTTTCAACAACATAAACAAAACGTGTTTTCATACAGTCACTATCTTTGTCAGTTTTTTCAGTCTTAGTACACTCGATATTCAGGTATTCAGTGGACAACACACAGAGAACAATAGACAACAAACGGTGCTCACTCCAAGAAAGAAGAAGAAGAAGAAAAAGAAGAAAAAGAAGAAGGAAGGAAGAGGAAGGAAGAAGGAAAGACGAAAAAGAAGGAAGAAGAAGGAGGAAGTAGATGTGCTCTTGAAAAGTTTTGACCCCTCACTCGTGGCGCTTTCATTTTGTTCACTGCAGAACCGAAAAATAAAGTACTTACAAATACTTTATCTCTGTCTCCCGGTCGTGCAATTGGGTCCTACTTCCTAAGTGTCTGAGATCGTAACAGAACGAACTGACCACATTATGGACCCAGCCGACCCAAGAACGCTTCACGCCGCTCTGTCGGTACAGGGCGTGACGATTTTTCATCACGAGGAAAAACTGGACAAAGTCAGCCCGGAAATACAAGAGCTGAGAGGACGCCAGGCCGGGGTTCAGGAAGAATTATCTACACAGATGCAACAACTGGTTGCCCAAATGAATAATTTTTCACTCATCAACAGACTGCTCCTCCGGTGACGTCATCCACAGCTGAGAATTTGCCTGTCAATACTCCAGCTGACGACCCAGGTCAGGCTGTTTCCTCCACGTTACGGCTGGCTCTTCCGGAGAGATTTTCCGGAGACTCTTCAAATTGCAGAGCCTTTCTGGTACAGTGTGATCTGCATTTTCAACACAACCCAGCAGCTTTTTTATCTGAGCATGGTAAAGTGGCGTTTATTGTGTCTCATTTAACGGGAAGAGCTGCAGCCTGGGCTACTGCAGAATGGTCTAGAGACACCGAACTATGTTACTCATTGGCCGATTTCATAGAGACTATGAGGCGCATTTTGACCACTCATCGCCTGCTACGGAGGCCAGCAGAAGACTGTTTCAAATACGTCAGCTCAACCGTCAGGTGGTTGATTATGCCATCGAGTTTCGTACAGCAGCAGCGGACAGCGGATGGAATCTTCCCGGGCTCTTCGTGACGCCTTCATGACAGGACTTTCGAACCGATAAAGGACCAGCTGGCTCCACTGGAGACACCCGGGATCTGGAATCCTCATCGCTGTGGCCATCCGGATCGATAACCGTCTTCGAAAGAGAGAGGAGCGTCGACGCAACCGAGATGTTATTCCCAGCTTCCAGAATTCGCCTCGGAGGGTCGCGCCGCCAGCGGAGGATTTCCAGCTCATGTTACCGGACCATCAGAGGACTACACTTCCGAATGACTCCGGTGAACCCATGCAGCTTGGAAGAACCAGGCTTTCTCTGGAGGAGAGGCAGCGCCGTCACGGAGGGTTGCTGTTTCTACTGCGGCCAGCCGGGTCATCAACTCGCTTCATGCCCGGGAAAAGATCGTGCTCACCAGTCAAAAGGAGGGGGCTGGTGAGCAAGTTTCCGCAGACTTCCCTCCTCGACCTGTTACTCAGGTAGACATTTGTATTAACAATCAGACCATTGACCAGGGTGTGTTAATAGACTCAGGGGCTGACGAAAGCCTTATAGACTGGGGCCTAGTCAAACAGCTAAAATAAAAACTGTCCCGCTATCTCATCCTGTTAGTGCCAGTGCCTTAGACGGCCGCTTGTTGTTCACAGTTACCCATTGCACTGAGCCCATACAGATTACTATAAATAAGGACCATACCGAGAGCATGCAATTTCATATTTTTTAGTCGACTCAGCACCCGATTATTTTGGGGTTTCCTTGGCTTTAAGATCCACAATCCTCACATAGACTGGCCTTCAGGAAAGTTAAGGAATGGGGAGAGGATTGTAAGGGCAGGTGTAAACTTCGCAACCTGTTAATGCACCAACAGACTCTAGTAGGATCATTATAGATCACCCTGACTATCCTGATCTACACAAGGTACCTTCCTGTTACCATGATTTAAAGAAGCGTTTAACAAGTCTAAAGCCTTGTCGCTACCTCCTCACCGAGATTTTGACTGTCCCATTGATCTCTTACCGCGAGCCCCCATTCCCAAGGGGAGACTTTACTCGATTTCGAGACCTGAGAGAACAGCAATGGATGAATACATCTCCTCTTCACTCAAATCAGGGATTATCCGTCCTTCATCGCTCTCCAGCCGGAGCGGATTCTTTTGTGGGAAAGAAAGACGGGTCTCTGAGACCTTGCATAGACTACAGTCCACTAAATGACATTACGGTGAAGAACCGCTATCCTCTGCCACTCATGTCATCTGCTTTTGAACTGCTTCAAACGGCCAAGATATTCACCAAGTTGGATTTAAGAAATGCATATCACTTGGTTAGAATAAAACAAGGGATGAGTGGAAGACTGGATTCAACACTCAGAATGGTCACTATGAGTACTTGGTAATGCCTTTTGGACTGTGCAATGCACCGCTGTTTTTCAAGCTTTTGTGAATGAGGTTTTTGGGAATTCTTGAATATTTCAGTGTTTGTGTATCTGGATGACATACTGATTTTCTCCCCAGACGCTAAATCTCATGTTAACCATGTCCGCCAAGTTTTGCAGAAACTACTGGATAATCAGCTATATGTCAAGGCAGAGAAGTGCGAGTTCCACACAGAAGAGGTGTCTTTCTTAGGATACATAGTCTCACCTAATCATATCCAAATGGATCCTGCGAAAGTCAGTGCAGTATCCCAGTGGCCCACACCAGACTCCAGGAAAAAGGTTCAGCAGTTCCTAGGATTTGCTAACTTCTATAGGAAGTTTATTAGGAATTTCAGTTCTGTTGCTGCTCCTCTGCATGTTCTGACTTCTCCTAAGGTTCCCTTCAAGTGGACCCCCCAGGCGGATCTTGCTTTCAAACTTCTCAGAGATAGATTCACATCAGCTCCCATACTCACCATTCCAGATCCCCAGCGCCAGTTTATGGTCGAGGTGGATGCTTCCAATGAGGGAATTGGAGGAGTACTGTCTCAACGTTCTGCAGAAGACAACAAGATGCATCCATGTGCTTACCTGTCGCGGAAGTTGACAACGGCAGAGCGGAATTATGACGTGGGAAACAAGGAATTGTTAGCTGTAAAAGCTGCCCTCGAGGAATGGAGACACTGGCTGGAGGGTGCAGAGCAACCGTTTTTAGTCTGGACAGATCACAAGAATCTAGAATATATAAGAAAGGCTAAGCGTCTCAACTCCCGTCAGGCCAGGTGGACACTTTTCTTTAGTAGATTCAACTTCACACTCTCTTTTCGTCCCGGGTCTCAGAATCAAAACCCGATGCTTTGTCTCGTCTTTACGATCCCGAACCACTTGCGGTAGAGCCCAAGACCATCCTTCCACTTAACCGGGTGATCGGAGCCTTTTCCTGGCAAGTGGAGTCAGACGTTAAAGAGGCAAATGTCATGAATCCAGCGCCTAGCGAGTGTCCCAACAATCTGCTGTTTGTTCCTGAGGCTCTTCACTCCAAGGTCATCCACTGGGCTCACTCATCTGTGTTTTCGTGCCATCCGGGAGTAGCAAGAACAATGTTCAGGATTCAACAACGTTTCTGGTGGCCATCCATGAAGAAAAATGTGGCCGAGTATGTAGCGGCTTGTCCGGTGTGTGCGTGTAATAAGACCTCATCTCAAGTTAAGATGGGCTTGCTCCAGCCGCTGCCGATTCCCCATCGTCCTTGGTCACACATTTCGATGGATTTTGTGACAGGATTTCCCTCATCCAGAGGCAAGACTACGGTTCTAACAGTGGTTGATCGATTTTCAAAGATGGCTCACTTCATCCCATTGACCAAGCTTCCTCTGCCAAAGTCACCGCAGAGGTCATGATGAATCACGATTCAGGATCCATGGATTCCCTAATGACATTGTTTCCGACAGGGGTCCACAATTCATTTCCGCCTTCTGGAAAGAGTTTTGTCGACTCATAGGTGCCACCGTCAGCCTGTCATCAGGATATCACCCTCAGTCAAATGGACAGTCGGAGCGCCTGAACCAAGAACTAGAGACTACGCTCGTTGTCTCGTCTCCCGGAACCAGACCACCTGGAGTGACCACCTCACATGGGTCGAGGTTGCCCACAATACCCTTCCCACGGCGGCCACAGGTCTCTCTCCATTCCATTGTGTCAATGGTTTCCAGCCTCCACTTTTCCCTAACAACGAGGAAGAGGTGATGGTTCCATCGGCACATGCCATGATCAGACGTTGTCGCAGAGTTTGGGCTGGTGCTCGCCAGTCTCTTCTCCAGTTCAGCTCGGATGAAGGCTGTTGCGGACGTTCATCGCAGGGTCGCTCCCTCCTACAGTCCAGGCCAAAAAGGGTTTTGGGTCTCTACCAAAGACTTACCACTCCATGTCGCCTCAAAGAAACTGGCTCCGAGATTTGTGGGTCCGTTTCCAGTGTCCAGAGTCATCAACCCGGCCGGACGCTTGCAACTCCCAGGACCTTGAGAGTGCACCCAACGTTTCACGTTAGTAGAATCAAGCCGGTGTGTGAGAGCACACTTGTTCCCGCCTCAAGCCCCTCCACCGCCCCAGTTCTTTGAAGGGGTGACGTTTACAAGGTCCGTAAGCTACTGGAGGTCCGTAATAGGGGAGGGCAAGCAATTCCTGGTAGACTGGAAGGGTTACGGTCCTGAGGCTAGAAGCTGGATAGCTGCTTCATTTATCGTAGACAAGACTCTTATCCACGACTTTTACAATCAGCCTGGGCCATCAGGAGTTGGCCCTAGAGGGGGGGGTACTGTTGTGCACCGACAGATATGCTAGAGAGGTTCAGGTCATTTATGTTCGCTTTCTCTCATTCCAGGCTTCCTGATTGTTTTCACCTGTCATCACACCTGTCTCCTATGCTCATCAGTGTCAGTCCCGCCCTGATTGGTCCCACCTGTGTCTTGTTACCATGTGCTTAAATTCCCCTGTCTCCCAGTGTTCCTTGTCAGTTCGGCTGGTCTTTTGCCATGATCAGGTCGGGTTATGTTGTGCTCTTGAAAAGTTTTTGATCCCTCACTACGTGAGCGCTTTCATTTTGTTCACTGCAGAACCGAAAAATAAAGTACTTACAAATACTTTATCTCTGTCTCCCGGGTCGTGCAATTGGGTCCTACTTCCTAAGTGTCTGAGATCGTAACAAATTAACACGATTTATCTTTTTTTGTTCAGCCAAATAAACATTAAAGTATTTTATTTTATTTTTTTAACCCTCCTGTTACCTTCACCGTGCCGGTGAGGCAGAACATCCGAAACACAACAACAACAACAGCCGGAGTTATATGTGACGACCGCTTCATGGAACAAAACATCCTCTTTGTGCCTCACACACACACACACACACACACACACGGAGCGTATAGGACGACGTGTTTCGGGGCCGTTTTCCATTTCGGTAATTTAAAAGAAAATACACCCAGTTAGTGAGACGTTGTGTGTGAGTGTGTGTGTGTGTGTGTGTGTCTGAAGTGAGGAAGAATACGGCCATTCAGGTAAATCATTAGCCCGCTATGTTTACTCTTGAGTCGTAAACTCCCCCGTGTTGTTGGCCCGATCCACACCAACAGGGGCTCGGGGGGGGGGGGGGGCACACGCCGGGGCATCTACACGGTGGGGTTTTGGTTTTAAACCAGCAAAAAAATATGAACCACATATCCATAATATCGTCTATATTGTTTCCCTCCTGAAGGTTTCTTCAACTTTTTTTCCCCCCTGAAAGTTTTTTCCCCCTTCTATTTCTTGGGAGTTTTCTTCTGATCCGATGTGAGGTCAAAGGTCAGGGATGTCGTATGTGTACAGGTTGTAAAGCCCACTGAGGGAAATTCGGAAATTTGTGATATCGGGCTGTACAAAATTAACTGAATTGAATATCGACACCCGCACAAATTTTAAGTCCCGAAATCAGCGACGAAGAACAATGAACTCCTCAAGTTCATCCTTTTGAAAACATGCACAGTTAAAGCAATTCAGACGACAAGCAGCTAAAAGCATTTTTTTATTTTTATCTAATCCATTCAGACTTTTTCAATGTTCCAAAATGTGCCACCAAAACACTACAAGGCCCACAATGCACTGGGGCACGGCTCTAGCTTTGACCTCTCGTTCAAACAGAGCGGGGGGAGGTCGCTCCTCTTGTCGGCGCCGCAGTCAACGCCTCGCCCGGAGAACAAATGGGGGTTTGTTCCCCCCCCCCCCTCTCTCTCTCTCTTGCTGTCCTGAACGCCCCCACAGCACTAGGGGGGGCCAGAGGAGATGTGTGTGTGTGTGTGTCCGGTGGCACGGCACAGCTTTACACTGTGGGTGGGGGCAGGGGGGGGGGTGGGGTGTGTGTGTGGGGGGGGGGGTTCTTCAACTTTTTTGCATAACCCACAAAAAGAGGAGCAAAATTCTCCCGGCTCCTGAATCTGGGAACAAACAGCAGGCGCTCTCTCTCTACGCGTGTGTGTGTGTGTGTGCGTGTGTGTGTATTAATCAGAACTATGTCTTAATGATTTAAGAACTCTTCTGACACCCACACAGGCACGCAGCTCTTTTGTGAAGTGGCCGCCTGCTTCCCCCTCGGCCGGCCCAGGGTTCAGCTAATCCCCCATGCGTGAGCCAAATACCATCTGTGTTTGTTCGGCAACAAAGGGGGCACTTGTTAATGACTTTCCGTGTCTTCACTGGTGTACTGGTGGTGTACGAGGGGGGGGGGGAGAGTAGAGAAATAGGCTTTGGAACAGAAGAGGCAAATTATAAGGGCCGCAAACAAGGATTGATTACTGTGCCGGGTTGTCAACCGCGTGGGACACACTGGTTTTCATTTTGGGGGGGGGGGGGGGGGATATATCCAGATATGTGGACGGGTTCGCCATCACTGGATCTCTTTAGAAGCTTTGTGTGAAAAAAAATTGTAAAAAAGTTCCCACCTCCAAGAATCTCTATCGCTTGCTAATTAACACGATTTATCTTTTTTTGTTCAGCCAAATAAACATTAAAGTATTTTATTTTATTTTTTTAACCCTCCTGTTACCTTCACATTTACGAACATATTTTACCCTCGGGGTCAATTTGACCCCAGGAATTAAAACCTGCAGAAAATTATTAGAATTAATATTGTTTCCCAAGTTTAAGTGTCAGGTACTTTATGTTTGTTTGTTGACTACCTAAATAGCCCTTTAAATATATAAAAAAGTTGATATTTACCTTCGCATTGAAAATGCGGAAGGTAATGTTTTGATCGCCGTGTATTTATTTATTTGTATGCGTGTTATTCGCATAAGTAAAAAAATATTAAACCGAATCGCATGAAATTTGGTGGGATGATTGGTTATTATCCGGGGACCATTTGATTAGATTTTGGGATCGATCGGGTCAAAGGTCATGGTCAAGGTCATGAAAAGGTCAACATTTTTACCAATTTTTATCCAATTGGCATGCAACTAATGCCAAAATGTTCATAATTCAATGCCCAATCTTGTGATATGCGAAGGTATGCGCTCTACCAAGTGCCCGTTCTAGTTCTTATATGTTTGACAAAGTGAAAAACAGCCTGGGGTCAAATTGACCCCAAAGAACATCGACATTAAACATTGAATGGGGTCAAATTGACCCTAAAGGTACCAGGAGGGTTAAACACATTGAGGTTTCCTGGGTCTGTCCTCTATGCGCACGAATGGAAACGTTCAGGTTTCCAGATTGTCGTACATTGCGGTGAACATTATAATGAAGAAAAACAGCTCTATCAACACTTATTGAAGTCAAAGCATGGAGCTGGTTAGTTGTTGGATGGATGCCAGGAGAGGTTCTGAATCCCTTCGGTCCTCCTCCGACGTGCCGCAGCTCGACTTCCTCCGGCCGGCCTCTGAAGTGTCGCACGCGGACGGATTAACCGCGGAGCAGAGAGACTCCTTCCCGACCACAACACTGAAGATAATCGGTTTTGTCTCGGTGTTGCTCGCGTTGAGAACAGCCCTTTCTGGTCCCTTTGAGCGAATTGTGAGTTGAAACAATGGAGAGCATGTTTTGCAAGCTTCGGATTGAACTCTGATCTCCCCGATAATCCCTTTCACTACCGTTGGCGTTTAAATCAGCCGTGTGACGCGCCGGCCCTCTTAGCTCCTCCGTCTGCCGCTCGCTCGTCAGCCTCGAGTCGGACTCATGCGCTCCATTCGAAAAGCCACAAACGCAGCCTTTATAATTCGAAATACGTCGACGATAAAAATAACACGAGGCGACACTTTCACTTCAGTTATGAATTCAGAGCGTGGGAGCATTTTTTTTCTTGAAACACGAGGAGATTACGTTTTTTTTTTTTACTGTTAACTGAGTAGAACGAAGGTCAGTCCAAGGACACATTTCTGGACAGTATGTTTTTCAGACTGAACCCATGATTATGTCCCAGATGAACTTTTTGTTTGCAACATGACCCTCTCATCTGCCCCCCCCCCACACGCCTCCGTCCTCTTCCACTCACTCAGGCACATCTGCGCAAACAGCAGCTCGCTTGGCGGAGCAAATTTGAGGCAGCGAGCAAAAACCAACAAGCCGCGCTGGTGGCGGGCCCTTTTTTTTCTAACCCGCTCGACTATTAACTGTGTTCTTTGGCCTGCCGTGCAAATGCGAGCGGATCAAAGCAGGCATGATAGGACGACGCCTATACGGGGGCCTCTTCCCAAAACCAACAGCAGCTCCTACAATGCACAGGGGTGGCTCCGTTGGTCTTCCTCTTCTTTTTTTTGTGGGAGAAACCAAAAAATCATCATCAAGTTATTGAAAAAAAGTTAACTCCCCCCCCCCCCCCCCCCCCGCTGGACTCATTACTCAATCCCATGACACGGCTGTTTTTGTAAACTAGAGACTCCGTGAGATGTGCCACAACTCACTATTTCCATTTTTCAAGAGACTGCAACTCACAGGAGTCTAAGTGGCATTTAAATAACACATTGAGAGTATTAAAACTTTCATCACTACCCGTGTGAGCAATAAAAACAACTTTCACACTGCCGTCGTTAATCAGACATTAACCAGACGCCGGCGTCTTATAAGGGATAATAAAGAGCATGTCTCAACCACGAACCTGAAGGAGAAAGAATGACCTGAATGTACAGCGTTGGTTTGAATGTGTGTGTGTGTGTGTGTGTGTGTGTGTGTGTGTGGGGGCCATTGTCTCAGGCCTCGGCTGAATGCTGGAATGCTTTTACTACAAACAGCCGACTCACACGCGTACACATGTGTTGACCTACCTGCAGAGGACATGCCGGCCTCTTTGTTTTATTATTAATGCAGATGTGCAATAAAGAAACATTACGTTTCATTATTACCATAATGGCAAATGTCTAAAATAGAGTACATAGAAGCTTAACAATGTTTGATGATATTGATGACTGTTTGCTGTCCTGGCTCCTCATTGGTGGAACGAGCTCCCCGCTGACATCAGGACGGCAGGAAGTCTCGACATCTTCCGCCGGAAACTAAAAACACATCTTTTCCGACTATAGCTTGAATAAAAACAGATGAGCACTTCATTGGCACTTACTTAGGGTATTACTCTGTTTTTTTTGTAGTTTGGCTTTCTTTAAGAAATGTTACTTTCTTGTTTCGTGTTGTTCTGAGTTTGTATTCAAGGTTGAATGCACTTATTGTAAGTCGCTTCGGATAAAAGCGTCTGCTAAACGACATGGAGTATAATAAGGAAGTACAGTCAAGAGGGTAAAACAGAGGGACACCAACCCTCTTTGGGAAAGCCACCGAGTAATTATACATATATATATATATATATATACACTACCGTTCAAAAGTTTGGGGTCATCCAGACAATTTGTGTCTTCCATGAAAACTCACTTTTATTTTTCAAATGAATTGAAAATTGAATATAAAATATAGTCAAGACATCGACAAGGTTAGAAATAATGATTAATATTTGAAGTATTAATTTTGTTCTTCAAACTTCAAGCTCAAAGGAAGGCCAGTTGTATAGCTTATATCACCAGCATAACTGTTTTCAGCTGTGCTAACATAATTGCACAAGGGTTTTCTAATCAGACATTAGTCTTCTAAGGCGATTAGCAAACACAATGTACCATTAGAACACTGGAGTGATAGTTGATGGAAATGGGCCTCTATACACCTATGGAGATATTTCATTAGAAACCAGACGTTTCCACCTAGAATAGTCATTTACCACATTAACAATGTATAGTGTGTATCTTTGATTAATGTTATCTTTTTTGAAAAAACAGTGCTTTTCTTTGAAAAATAAAGACATTTCTAAGTGACCCCAAACTTTTGAACGGTAGTGTATATGTATATATAGTGACTGTGTTCTACCTGTGATGACGTTCACGTCGGGATACGTGTTCTCACACAGCTCCACGGCACAGCTGTCTCTTTCAAACGCCTCACGCAGCTCCTTCTTCACGGCTGCAGATCCACAGAGTCGGTAAAGACCCACCACCTGGAAATACACATGAACACACAAGTAGGTCAAGTCTACAAAACATCGGACAGAAAGGCATTTTCACAACCCAATCCATCAAATCTGCGCTCAGAAAATGTGCTGGACGGAAGTCAACGTGTGGGTTTGGTCTGTTTTAAAATACGGTAGAATATCGTGTCTTTTTGATGGGGCACTGGCTTAAAGCAGCACCACACCACCATTAGTATTCACTATTTAACATACCGTATATTCTACCTTTCATCTGCTTAATCATAGTTCTCTATATTAATAATTCCACATTTGTTGGGGATGGACCCATGCTCTGTTGCTTATCATGCTTTTATTTTTCAGATTTTCGTTTTTTCGTCCTGACCTTGGGGCTATTGGTACATTTTATTATTATTTTTATATATTATGTTATACAGATTGTAAAGCCCTTTCACATACAGTATGTGAGTGAGACAAATTGAACCGACTAGACCGAGACAGACTACAGAAGCACGTTTATTTTAAACCTCTAAAGTTAGAAAAACAAACCTCTTGCTGAACAAAAGTGATAAAGCCTCTGACATTTGTGTCAGCCGAGATAAGCTCGTGTTAATACCAGACCTCCCTTTGCAACACAATCGTGAGTGTACTGACGTATGCTGCGTTCACACCTTCTACTCGGGTGAGTTTGCTCGCCCGCCAATTTGTGGTTTATTCACGTCATTCGCGCTGTATAGGGGGCGTGGCTTATTTCCGTGGAAACAGTTATCATTTCTGCTCTCCACCACAGAAGAAATAACCACTATTTCTGCTTTATACTTGTTGTGGACATCCCGCGAACGTCGTAACATCTAACGCCCTCGTGTTTGGGTTCATGACATCACCCGTCGGCTCACACAGCTCGGTGACTTTCACCGACTACGTGTGAATGACTTCCGCTTCCAGCTACCAGAGTAGCAGCAGCCAGTTAGATTCACCAACGGCGGGACGTCAGAGATGACGGGCCGAGCGTCTCGAGAAGAGTTTCAGGAAACTGAAACAAGAACAGGAAAGGTTTCTTCCCCTCAGCGGTCAACAGCCTCAACTCTGCCCCACGTTGACAGCCCCCCCTCTCCCTATCCCCCCTCCCTTACATCATCGCCAACCTCTCTCCACACAATCCCCCAATCACACTGCACCTTAAATGTCTAAATATAGTCACTTGCACCTTTGGTTTGCTGTTTGCAAATGCTATTTATATAAATTTGTACATTTCCACTGTTGTCCATATCTGCACTGCATTTTTTGATTTATGTTATGCTGCTTCTTTGCACTCTCTGGTCAGATGTCAAACTACATTTCGTTGCCCCAGCGCCTTTTGTTTTGCAATGGCAATAAAGTTGAATCTGATCTGAATCTGATCTGATCAACGCTGATCGGCTTTCGCAACTCAGCGTTTGCAAATTTGCGTCATTGGCAACCATTCGCGAAAGACGTAGCGTGCATTGACTTTGCATGGGAACTACTCACGCAAGAATTTCGCACCGCGTTTGGTGTGAACGCAGTTTAAAGCAAAAATATACTCAAGAAGGATATCGTGTTACCTTTTCACTTCTATACGCTTTAAAGCAAGACTAACATGTTTAATAGTGGCCGGTTACACGATGATGGTAAACCGTCAAGTTAGCGTGACTCGGTAACTGTCGTGGTAAAGTTGAAATGAGCAACGCTGCTTATGAATTAGTCGTTTCGTCTTTCAAATGATATGCAGCCTGACTTTAAAACGCTGCTGTGCATAATGTTTAATACCTCTGTGCTTTTTTTCATCACTTGGTTTATTTGAAAACGACTAAAAGAAAGAATGTGCCGTGTTTTGCCAAACTAGACTCAAGAGGTGTGATTATAATGTCCCATATTTATGACTGACTAGATCAACACTGAGCGCTTCTAGAAAAAAAAGCGTTGACAGAGCCGCATTACAAATGGAAGCGTCACACAATAAACCATTAATGTTTCTTTATCTAATCCTCCCCGGTGCGACCCGAAAGAACTCTCTTCAACAACGTCCTCCAGATGCTGACATTTGATCGTTGAAACTTGGCACCGACGGTCTCCCTTTTTTTCGTTGGGATTAATCCTGGCTGCAGACATACCATAATTTCTTCTACATGTGTCTGTCTGGTATGTCGCATAGCAGAGCAACTGCTGCGGTTGCCCTGGTAACGCGTTAAGTCAGTGGGCTGTGAATGGCGGGTCGGGTCCAGTTGCAGACAAAAAACAAATACACACACACACTGCTGGGCCTTCCGGGCTCCAGCGTAGGAGCACTGTAACATCTCCCCACCGCACAAACACTATTTGTGAGCTCTCTGTCGGGTCCAGCGGAGCTTTCTGACCCCTCACGCGAGAGGCAGAGAGGACCTGAGATCAGGCAGGGGTTCGCCTTTGTGTGAGCGTAAAAAGAAGTCACATTGAACAACAAGTCCATTGAGAAAAGAAAACTCTTTGCATCCGAGTGCCGGCGGGGGGGGGGGGGGGAGAACAGCTGTAAGTTAAAAAAAAAGGAGGACGGCCGCGCAACACGACAGACGGCAGCCGCCAAGTCCTATATGCCGAATGAGGCGGACACAATGACCACAAGAACCCAACGAGTTCCCCGAGAGGAATGTGGAGTCCTCAGTGACTCGAGAAGGGATCAGTTGGGGGTTTATTCCCCTTCTTTTTGGGGGGGGTTCAGGATTAGCTTAAAGACTTTATAGAGACATGAAAGGATCATTTGAACGTATTAATACCGTTGAGAGTGTTTGACCGTTCAGCCCGCCAAGTTGTTGACATCCTCTACACACGACTCTTCTCTTTGATCACCTTTCTGACCGACGCTAGCGGGGAAATAATGATCCGTCGTCGACTTCGTGGCGGATCGCCTTTCTGGCATGGCTCCAGGACCGCCCACATAATGTACAGTGAGCAGGCGATAAGGAGAGCAGACGTAGATACACGCATTCCTAAGTCCACAACTACACAAAAAACACACAATGAGATCATCGACGATTATCCCGCGAATTGTTTTCTCAATTAAAATCAATAAAACGCCATGGTTTAAATGTTTCGTTTTATCCGGCCATCAGGCAGAAAACCCAAATATATTCAGTTCACGATCCCACAACACAAAGAAAAACAACAAATACAAACAAATGAGAAACTCGAATGACCTGTAGGTCACATTTACACACATGTTCGTAAAAAAACACAAAAAATACTTTGAATTATCCATTTTCATGTCGTCCAAGAGATTTCTGCCAGGTCAGATATGAATATATAAATAAAACGTACTTCTCATTGTTTGTTTGTTTGTTTTTCCCTTAACATGCTGAACATTGAGGGGAAAAAGCCTCTTGTCAGAATATCCAGCAAACCATAAGGAATTAAGTAAACCACAACTATTGAGCTGTACTATAAGAAAGACATCCGATTGTTATAATATATACAGTTTTATATAGAATTAAAACCCGGCCTCTCTTCTGCGTCAGACGCCACATAGAGCCCAGATATGGCTGCAGTCCTGTCACGTTTGAAAAGAGCCATTAGAAAAAATATATAAAATACAAGAGAGACTTGTGTTTGTAAGCCCAAGAGCCATTCCTTTCACCGATGGAGCTATTAATGCGACTGATTCAATGTCTGAAAAGGGCTTTAGTCAGCAGGTCATGTACTGCAGGCATTATGAGGGGTTTCCTGGGATAGATCCTTTTAAAACGTACTTCTTTTTAATGGGTCCTGAGTGCTCACGCACGCATAACTCCGGCCTCTCACACAGGCATTATTATGTGCAGCCTTTTCAAAACACTCACAATCACGCAGTGTCTCAAAAAGCTCGGAGAAGCCCCGAGGACGTTCATTTTCTAAGAGACTCCTGAAGAAGAAAAAAAAATAGAGTCCCCCATTTAAACATGCACATAATCATTTGTAAAGGCACACCGCTACACGTCTGGCCGCACGGCCTCCAGTGACACACAACCTGCAGAAATAAATTCCTCCGGGATCTGGTGTCAACCCCCCGGTCCTGACCTCTTGACCCCGCCTGCAACCTGGGGGAGCCCTTACACTCCATGTCGGACCGGTACTCTGTACACAAGTCTACTCTGCAGAGAGCGGCTAGAAGAAGAAGAAACCACCGTGAGGGACGGGGGTGTCTGATGCGGAGTAAAAAAAATTAAAAAGAGCCTAGAGCACAGGTGTCAAACACAAGGCCCGCGGGCCAAATCCGGCCCGCCGCATCGTTTTATGTGGCCCCTGACGGCTTCAAAGACATGTGATCACCTTTTCTTAAAGAAATTGAAGAAAAATTTCCCGTGCTTTTATTTTGAAGGTTTAAAATTAAATGGATTTATGTTGTAATATTAGAGACATTTTCTGACATACAATATATCAACACTCAAATAAACAATAATCAAAAGCAAAGAGAGTTATTTAACAATATGTTCGAGGAGCTTCTAAAGTGTTTCCGGCCCTTTGAGGGCGGCCATGATGCTGATGTGGCTCACGGTGAAAATGAGTTGACACCCCTGGCCTAGAGGGTTAGAAACTGAGGCAAACCAGGAGAGACAAAAACAAGATGGGAATGTCTATATGGCAACAATAAGGTAGAGTGAACTACATAAACATAAAGACATCTGAGCTCAAAGGTTGAGAACTATTGGTTTTGGCTATAAATAGCAGTGAAGTGGAATATTTCCTTCTTTCCAATTGGAATTTAAAAAGGTCTTCATGACAGTCATACTGTAAGCCTAAATAAGTATATATATATTTTTTTTAACAAAGGTTAAATGTTATTTCACACGTTTACAAAAAGTGCCCCTAATTTATTTTTAAATGCTCTTGGATTTCAGTCAGTGGGGGCAAAAAATATGGAAATGTCCAACCCTGACCGAAATGATTTAACGGTCTAGTCTATAAAAACTTTATCGACTACATAACGAATCAACAGATGATGAAAACAATCACAAGTTGGTACTCTACACTCGTGCATCACCAATTATGACATAAAAGCTCATTATCTAGAGACCTTTACCGTGATACGAGTGAATATATTCATTATCTCATGTCGGCTGTCTGCTGGACGCCCGGCATGCCGCGCTAGCGGCCAAGGGCGGGCGGGGTCCGATTTGACGGACGGGCTCTTTGTCGAGGGACCTAATGTTTTTGTCCGTTGGCCCCCAGGCACCCGCTTCTCCCTTGGCATGCCCCCCTAGGGTGATCAGTCAGGAGCGGTGGCCAAGACACTTTTACTGCCGCTGTCCCCGCTCTAATTAAGAGAAACGCCGGCGCCTCTCCCCGGGCTTCAAAGACTCCACCATCAACACCACGGCAGTATCTTAACTCCCCGAGTCTTTCTTCTTCTTCTCTGGATAAAAGAGGCAGCCCCCCCCCCCCCCCCCCCACAGGAAGGGCAATACATCTCTTCTGTCCATTCTGCTCAGGCCGTGTCGTCCAGCAGCGGAAGGAAGCTAATTGCTGATTCTCTCCGGTATTATTTCATTGTGAGTTTTTCGACTGCAGGCCGGATAAAATAAGACATTCGATCACTTTGAGGTCTGGGAAAGGATTTCAACTACTGTATTTCCCCCCTAATTTTTTGATTTATACTTCGCTCAGATATTTTCATCAAGGAGCGTTTGATACTTAAGACAAAAATAAGTTTTTATTTTAACAAAACTAAGCTATTAAAAAAAAAAAGAGTATTGGTTCAGTATTGGAACTGAAAGTATTGAATTGGCATCAATTTCACATAATAGTGTACCATAATAACAACATGGCAAATTTGTGCATTAACAAACTATTTTTGTCACTTTTTCGTTACAAATCATTTTTTTCATCAATATTTTTGCTGAGACTTAATCATAATAAACAACCATTTATAGAGCAAATATTCTAAATATTCCCTGTATGCACCTTCTTTTAATATTAAATATCCTTTTAAACTGAATGTGGTTGGGTTTTTAGACTGTCAGTCATGCTGCGTTCACACCAGAAGAGTTGCGAATAATCGCAACTCGCGTGAGTTTACTCGCTTTATTTGTGGCTTTTCGCATCACTTGCTTCATTCGTCGCTTAGAGGGGGCGGGGCTTATCTCCGTGGCTTTACTCCGTGGAAACAGTTACCATTTCCTTCATCCACCACGGAGGAAATAACCACTAGTTCTGCTTTATACTTGTTGAGGACATCCCACAAACGTCGAAACATCTAACGCCCTCGTGTTTGGGTTCATAACATAAATATCATATATAAATATATATTTATTCATGACATCACCCGTAGGCTCACACAGTTAAGTGACTTTTACCGACTACGTCTGAATAACTGTCTCTTCTAGCGCCACTAGAGCAGCAGCAGTTAGATTCACCAACGGCGGAGCAGCTCAACGCTGATTGGCTTTTGCTACTCGGCGTCGGGCGAATTTTTCGCGAAAGTTGAAATATTTCAACTTGAGGCGCGAAAATTCTCGTCTATCGCAACCATTCACGTCTGTACGTTGACTTTGCTTTATGGGATCTACTTCCGCGAAAATTCGCACACTTTTGATGTGAACGCACCTTTACACGTTCATTGACTTCGAGCTCACCTCATTGGCCATAATCGAGACACGCAACTTGGAAGCCCCCCTTAAAACAGGCCTAACCACGCCCCTGCTGCGTAAATTTGAAATATTTAAACTTGAGGCGAAAGAGGCGAATTTTCCACGCCACGCAATTCGCATCAAACGCGCCGACCTGCGGAAAATTTCGTCTATTGTAACCACTCGCGTCTGTACGTTGACTTTGCTTTACGGGATCTACTTCCGCGAAAATTCGCACACTTTTGATGTGAACGCACCTTTACAAGTTCATTGACTTCGAGCTCACCTCATTGGCCGTAATCGAGACACGCAACTTGGAAGCCCCCCTTAAAACAGGCCTAACCACGCCCCTAACCACGCCCCTGCTGCGTACATTTGAAATATTTAAACTTGAGGCGAAAGAGGCGAATTTTCCGCGCCACGCAATTCGCATCAAACGCGCCGACCTACGGAAAATTCCGTCTATCGCAACCACTCGCGTCTGTACGTTGACTTTGCTTTTCGGGATCTACTTCCGCGAAAATTCGCACACTTTTGTTGTGAACGCAGCTTCAGAAAAAAGCAATACATTTGAAGATAAGTCCTTCGGCATGTGTCTCCGCGTGTCGTCGGACTCACCTGGCAGCCTCTCTTCTCGATCTCGTTGATGCACTTGCTTATGAGCAGCGGCACCATCAACATCCCCGCGTTCTCCCTCTCCACCACCCGCCACGCCTCCACGCCAAACACCCGCGGCTCCCGGTCTCCGCCCGGCCCGCCGCCGTCCAGCGAGTTCTGCCACTGGTCCATCAGACTCAGCTTGACGTAGATCAGGCCCCGCGGCTCCAGCTTCACCGCCAGCTGGTGGCTACGCGTCACCCGGAAGAGCGCCGGCAGCACCACCGTGCCGTGGCAGCAGACGCGGTTGCGCCGCGGCATCGGCTCCCAGCTGAACACCACCAGCTTCAAGTGCTGCGCGTTCTCCAGCTCGATGTTGAACGTGTGGTCCATGTCCAGGAAGGTCGTCCGGCACGTGAGGAGGGCGGTGCGCGCTTTGTTGACCGAGTCCACTTGGATGGCGCAGTAGACGTCTCTGGAGTCGACCCGCGGAGGCTTGAGGTCCTCGGCGCCGTAAAAGTGCAAGCTCATCAATCCGGAGATGTACTGGCTGCACTTGGGCTGCTCCGTGAAGCTGTAATGGCGGAAGGCGTCGATGTCCAGCTCCGTGCCGTTGAGTTTAGAGCCTCCGCCCTCCACCTCCTTGCCTCTTCCCCCCTTCACCTCGGCGGAGCAGTGCTTTCCAGATTTGGCCACGAGCTCCGGGGAGTCCCCGTCACTGAGGTAGCCGCCTTTACTGGCCGCCTTGGAGCCGCCGTTGCTCTTCTTCTTGCTGAAGCTGTGCTGCGTGGACACGCTGCTGTCCAGGTGGTAGCGCGAGATCACGTTGCGGCTGGCCTGCCCGCCCCCGGACGAAGACGCCGATGCGGTTAAGCGAGGAGGGCCCGAGGAACGGGGGACGTTGTTGTTGTTTCGGGGAGAATGGGCTCTGGGCTCTGAATGGCCGCTTCCGTTGTTGCCGTTACTGCCGCTACTGCTCGGGGTGCCCTTGATGCTGAGTTTGCGGCTGAGCTCCGGAAGTTTCTTCATCTTCATGGAGATCTTCCTCACGGTGCGCGGGGACTTGATCTTGTCTGGGAAGGACCAGTTGATGGAGCTGCTTTTCTTCGCTGGATTTGGGCTGGAGGGTGGCGAGCTGATAGCAGGGGGCAGGTCAGGAACATCTAGAGAGGAAAAAAAGAGAAAAAAACGGATTAAAAAGGAGATCTGACTCTTAGTTAAACAACAATTTGGGCACTTTGGTTTCTGCCAACTGACCAATCCTTTTGTCATTTCATTCCTGGATATATTGTACTTGTGTGATGTGATGACTGGGTGTTTACTCTGCATGTGATGCTGGTGTGTCTACACACAGATGTACAGGATGTGTGTGTGTTTAGGTACATACTGTATGTAGACGTCTGGCTCGACGAAATGAAGTGACCTCTTTTTATGTATTTATTTCCCTGTTCCTCTAGGTGGGTGTACCAGTGGGATGGATGTCAACAAAAAGATGAAAAAAAAATGGAAATATCAGTTAAAGTAAAATGTTCACTGTGTTATGTACCTGTTAATATTTCCTAATAGAAAAACACATTCAAAAAGAGACGATAGTTGTTTTTAATATGCAAAACAACTGGAATGGCCCTTTACGGATATCAATGGCGATGCAAAAATGGTATCGTTGCCTCGTGATTTTTTTTTCACTAAAATAATATTGTCATTATCTACTAGCCAGAACTTGGCAAAGCATCTTTCTGACCAATAACCTTCTAATCAATACATATATTTTGTTACGGAAATATTCCTTCTTTTTTTTGCATTTTATTTTGTCAATTGATTATCATGGGAATCAAAACAATTATATATATTAAATTTTGTACCCAAATTGCTCATTTCCTTAATTTGTCTGTTTTCAAATGTCTGCAAAGTAAAATATCTCTATTTATATTTATAAATAAATGAGGGTAAGCTGCTGATGCGCCGTAGTGACTAACATGAGGGAGTTGCATACGTATATATAGCTATTTTTATATTACAAATAAATAATATTTTATGAAATAAAATAAAATGTTATATTACAAATAAAAAAATACAGAAAAAAGGAGATCCGATGAGATCTTCGGTTGACACTTTAATGGGGAAAGTTTCCACACTTTCACAGGCAAATTCTGTTGCAGGAAAAAAGGTTTTCGACGGACACTTTTGGATCCCTCCCAGGAACAAATGGAAGGACCAGTCACAAGCCCTCAAGTCTCGGTAATCACCGGTTGCACTAGACGAGCCTCCTCTTCCATGATTACAAGCAACTCTTCACATGTCCAGTGAAGGCAGACAGGAAAGACGAAAAACGAAGCAAAGTGCGCGCGAGCCACAATTTACATTCCCTCCGGGAAAAAACCGACACCCTCACGGCACATCATCGAGTGATAATAGGTTTACACGCGACAGGCGTAAACACTCGGGCGCTATATAACCCGGTTACAGCCTATATATGTAAACCTAGACGGTGATTTAGATAGTCAAAAAAAAATCTAAACATAATTCTTCCATGAGGGCCCCATTGTGGGCTTCATTCAATCAAACACCAGAGAAATTGAAGTGGAATGTTATTAGCTGGAGCCCCAAAGAATAACAGTGGTCTACCGTCCAAACAGCCCCAGCTTGCTTCAGGGTTGAGCTCGAGTTACTCAGTCATTATTCAAGTTGAAACAAAAATCATTTGGATTGGACGTCGTATGCGGTTCTCGCCTAACTAGACGTCTACAAACGTGAAATGTCAGGGTCTAGAGTTCCACGCGGGAGTGACAGCCATTGTTTAGTCTACGGGGTCGAGCTGCGACTTCAAGAGCATCGACGTGGATTTACAAACGGATCGCTTACCTAACGGGACCCTTTCTGCGGCTGTTCGTCCTCTACTGGTGGAAGGTGCGATACCCAATGGTGTTAGCTTAGCAGTTCATCAAAATCAGGATGTATGATGTGAATGAATGATCAGAAGTCTACAGTTAACCCCTGCAGCGCCAACGAGTTTGTGAAATGTCCATCAGCTGATGGTTTTGGTTTTTAAGGCCTTCACTACCATCGATACCATTTCGGGACAAATACGCCAAAAGTTTCAGTTCCAAGACTGAACCAATACTTTTTTTAAATAGCTTAGTTTTGTGAAATAAAAACGTATTTTTGTCTTAAGTATCAAAAGTTCCTTCATGTAAATATCTGAATGAAGTATAAATAATGAGTCAATTACAGTCAATACCGGCTATATTAATATTGGAATAACACTATACTGTATATGCAGTAGATCGCTGGAGATTCTGGCAAACTCAGCTCTTTATTTTATTTTTCCTCTGTATATTTAGTATTTTAGTATTAGTATTTAGTGTTGTGTTTTATATGTATTTTCTATTAATGCTCTGATTTTTGAAATGTCCCCACTGTGGGACAAATAACGGAATATCAAATCAAATAAAATAATTTAATTTAATTTAACTGATTTCAATCAAACTGCAGTATCACACCTATAATAATAATAACGCAGGAGACAGAGAGACACTATCAATGTCCAATTACTTGACTATATAATACTCTCAATAGTGTCTTTCAGCTGATTTGTTTTGGGATTTTTTTAAGGCCTTCACTACCATCGCTAACCTTTCGGGCCAAATTTCCACATTTAAAAAATCTATCCGGCGAGAAAGAAAACTAAGAGTTGGCATTGGAGCCAATAGAGTGATTAAAAGTGGAATTTGTCAAAATATGATCATCCTGCTATTTGACCAACGGGACGCTTGAGATGGCATCTCGGCGACATTTTGATAAGATTTGATCCATGGCTAACCTGCCTTTTAACCCTTGTGTTGCCTTAGGGTCATTTTGACCCGAATCAATATTACACCCTCCCCCCGCCTTTGGGTCATTTTGACCCGATTCAATGTTTCACCCTCCTGTTACCTTTATATTTACTAACATATTTTATCCTTTGGGTTCAATTTGACGCCAGCAATTAAAACCTCCAGAAAATTATTAGAATTAATATTGTTTTCCAAGTTTAAGTGTGAGGCACTTTATGTTTGTTTGTTGACTACTGAAAGAACACTGACATTAAACATTGAATGGGGTCAAATTAATCCTAAAGCGGGGGGAGGGTGTAATATTGATTCGGGTCAAAATGACCCTAAGGCAACACAAGGGTTAAAAAAAAAAGATTTGGCATAGATAGTAAACAAAACAAAAGTCCAGGACCCGATGAGACATCGAGACATTCAATATGCTGATCATCTTAATCCACGATTGTGGATTTCTCAATTCAATTATAAATGATTTTTCTTTCTTTTTTCTTCAATCAGCTGATTACTTTTCTGAATACGCCTGAGAAACAATAGAGTGATTAAATAAGAGAGAAAACAAAGAAACACAAAGGTGAAAGCAGAGGAGCGAGAGCTTGACCCTCGCCAACATCACCCAGCTCTATTTTCAGAGGTGGACCTGCCGAGCTATTCTGGGGGGAGGGGGGGCAAGTGAGGAAGAGGGAGGCAGAGGAGGTCCAACGGGATGGAGAGAAGGGTAAGATGGGGGAGGGGGGGGGCAGGAGCAGGCCAGGGTGTAGCCGGCCTGATGGGGGGGTGACAAAGGCGCCCCTTGTCCAGGCGCTCTGAGGTCTGGATGGACGACTGGAAGGTTTGGCAAGCCGGCTGGTGAATGTACAAACGAACACGGCTGTTCTCTCACATTCCTCCCTCCAGAACCATGTTTAGCCCCCCCCCCCCCCTTGGCTGAGTAGAACTTCCATGTCACAGCTTCTTGCCAATAATAGACACACAGAGGACGCTCTGAGGAGGGAGAACATGGGTGGAGGTGCAAACTCCCAAAAACAACATCTGGGGTGGGGTCGGGTACACAGAGCCTCTAGTCAGCTCTGGAACAAGCTTCTTTTTTCAAGGAGGGAAATTCCACACACATGATGAAAATATGTGAGTTCTTATACCATCTTAATTTCTCTCATGATATTACCAGTACAATAAGAAGGATGTGGATAATATAAGTTTTGTAATGTCTCAAAACTGCTGTTCAAATGTGTTTATATAGTAGTGTTTTGCTATTGTTTATTCATAGTTATGACACTCCTGTATCTACTTTAAAGTTGTCAGAATTTAAATATAAAAACACTGATGCTCAGGGCAGAGAAATGTTATTATTCACCATCTTTAAAAATAATTGCATCATGTTGATATGATTATGATCCTATTATGTGGTCTGAATTAATGTCAAATTATGATGAAAAAAATGACAAAAATAAGTACTATTGCAACAAAGGAGCCCAGTGCATTGCAGCGAACATAAACTACCCTTTTATATGATTTTACACATATTTGCCATGTTGTGATTATGGTACAATATTGTGTGAAATTGATGCCAATACAATACTTTCAGTTCCAATACTGAACCAATACTTTTTCTTTTTTTGTACAGCTTACTTTTGTTAAATAAAAACGTATTTTTTGTTGTAAGTATCAAAAAAGCCTTGATGTAAATATCGAAGTGAAGTATAAATAAACAATTTGGGGGAATGGCCAACAATTAGTCAATCACAGTCAATACCTGCTATATCAATATCGGAATAATACTGTCATCTTATTTCACTGATTGCAATCAAACTGCAGTATCACACCAATAATAATAATAATAATCATAATAATAATAATAATGTAGGACAGAGAGACACCATCAATGTCCAATTACTTGACTACATCCTATTTTTAATTGATTTTATTGATAATCGACATGAACTGGAGCAACATCCACAAGCCCTGTAAAGTTCATGACTGTTGCCTGGTTAATAACCGTGTCTCTACACACACACGCACAAACACACACACACACACACACACACACACACACACACACCAACAACCATGCAGCTGTGTCCTCTGTAGCCTTTGGCCTTGTGGCAGCAGCCAGGAGAGTAACGTGACACCTCTCTCGCTGAGGTTCAGGGGCGACGGCTTGACACCCAAATTCTCCAGGGCCATGTTCCAGGGTCAAAGGTCAAAGGGTCTGCATTTCTCCGGGTGACGGCCTGAGTTAGGTAACTGTGTGCTCCCCCCCCCCCCCATCACTTTAACGCGCACATGCACTCACCGTATTACCGTCACACAAAGCGAGAGTGCATGTAAAAAAAATGCATGCAATGAGACACACACACACACACACACACACATGCCCTCGATGACCCCGCAGGCCCCCCCTCAGGCACCCGGCCACTGACACCTCTTAACAAAGCCCAGGAATTTATGACGGGGGGCTTTACACAACGCTGGCACCACACAGGTGCAGGAGAAGGGTGTGTGTGTGTGTGTGTGTGTGTGTGTACAAGCTTGCGTGCCAAATGCGGTGTGCTGAACGAAAAGAAGAAAAAAAGAAAATCCGAAAGAGGAACCAGGGTGTGCTGACAAACAAGGGGGAGTGTAAATGAACCCGGTGAATGGAATACTCGTCCTGTCGTTTCTTCACTCGGCCTCCTCTTCCTCTCCTCCTTTCTGCCTCTAAATCATTCGCTGCTTTCAGGGGCGGCGTGGAGCCCGGGCCGTTTCATCACAATGGTTACCCAAAAAAAACTAAAAAAAGCTAATATATCCGAGCATGCGGCCCCTCTCACTAGCACAGCGTGGCCCCCTGCCAGAGTAGTAGCCCCTCGCGAAGCCTGCAGCTCTCGCCCGTCACTGCTGGACGACCTGCAGCGACACGAACCCAAACAACGACGAGTGTTGACGGTCGACTTATTTTTATCTTTCGGAGAAAAAAACACAGCTCGGAGCATTTCCGATCCGATTTGACTTGAATGAGTTTACAAGGGGGAACTCCTTTTATTGCGATAAACATCAATTAAATTGTAATGTTTTTTTAATCACAGAGTGGAATTTATTGCGAAGTGGCAACAAAGAGGCGGAGAGACGCCGACACCTTTTATAGCAGCGGTTGTCAAATGGGGGGTATACGTGTACCCCTGGAGGTACGTGAAGGCACTACACCTACATGAGATTTGTATAAATATATTTAAAATTAGCATACATTTCAAAAAATCATTTCAAAATAGATTCTAAGTGTAGGTTGATAAACAGAATTGTATATATTCTATATTAAATCGGACACTGATGGCTAGTCAGGGGGTACTTGGCTGAAAAAATATTTCACAGGGGGTTGAGAACCCAGTGCCTTATAGGATAAACTAAAAGTGCTAAAACGACAATTCGTTCAAAATAGTTTGACAAATGACAAACATGAAAGGGTTACTGCTGTAGTATAACAGTGGAGGCACACCACTGCATCCGCATCAACGGTTATGATCGTGTACCTCGACGACACTGCTGTTGGTTAGACCTGCAAATGTGAGATTTTCTACTTTTTTGTCAAAGTAAATTGAACATATATATATATTTTTTATCGTAAGTCCAGAAACAGGCAACCTAAAAAATATTCCCTTGGGCGTGTATGGGAAATTGTCACTGTTGTCTGCTAGCAAAACAACAGAAATGCCAAAAAGTTTAGTTTTTATCTGCCGAACTGTAAAACTGAGGATACAAGACTTGAGGCGTCAGCAGGAAGAATCCTGACACGCAGTATGCATAAATCGACGCAAGCACTTTTTCCCCAAATGCGAGTTTTAGGCAAACTATATATATATATATATATATCTGTAAAGTATGCTCAAGTACCCCTATTTGAGAACTACTGCACTAGTGTACAGAGATACAAATCCTTCACTCATCAAAACAAGAGACCGGAATAGTTTTCTCCAGCTGCTCTGGTAAAGAAATGAAAGATCAGAAGCAGGAAGAAACATCCATGAGAAAACCACGTGACCGCCAAACTCCACATCGAGCAGCGAGCTTCGAGGAATCCGCTCCGGTTTTTGAAGTGCTGCTCTCACAATGCCCCCCCCCTCCCCCACCCCTCCCCCTTCCGAGTTGTTGACTTTCTCCAGACCCGATCGTGCCACCGTCAGCCAAGATTAGATTCCGGCGTTTGAGCTCCCGAGAGCTTGAACTCTCATGTAACTTTAGCAGCCGGGAGGGTGGGGGGGTGGAGGGGGGACTCTTCAAAAAAAAACGTGGCTAGGGAGCGTGACCAAAACAACCCCCTGAAAATAGCTCCGATCCCATTCTGAGCGCCGGCCAAGTCAGATTCCCCAAACAGGCGCTCCAGAACAAGAGATTGGGGAACACACCATTGCTCACCACCAACACCCCCCCACCCCCCACCCCGAAGTCCATCAATGATTATTCTCCATACAAATGGAGCATTCAGATGGACACAAAAAGTCAGTCAATAGGCAGCACACGAGGAGTCTGGAGTGTATCCGGTGAGGGGGAAGAAGAACCAGCCAGCCGGACAGAGGGGAGCTATCGTGGCGGAGAGTCATCTCCATCCGCACCGCTTCATTAATTCAGCGGGCGCTCTCATTCGTGCTCGATCAACGGAAAGAAAAAAAAAGGGCCCGTCAAATCTTTACAGAGCGGAGTCTGTCAGGACTTTGTATATTTTGATTCGACTAAAACATCGTGGCGCTCGACACTGTGAGCTGCGCTCCTCGTGTTCTGGGCTCAAAGATACGGCTCGCAGAAAAAACCCATGAGTTGAGAAAGGTGTGTATACATATATAACGCCTTAAAAGGCGCGAGTGTTGTGCGTGTGTGATGTGATGACTGGGTGTTTTCTCTGTAGTGTGATGACTGGGTGTTTTCTCTGTAGAGTGATGCAGGTGTGTCTACATACAGATGTACCAGATGTGTGTGTGTTTAGGTGCATATGTAGACGTCTGCATAGGCAAAATGAGGTGAGCTCTTTTTATCTATTTTGATGTATTTATTTTCCTGTACTCTAGGTGGGTGGACCAGTGGGTTTGTTATCTTATATGTCAACAAAAAGATGGAAAACAATGGAAATAGTAGTTAAAGTAAAATGTTTACTGTGTTATGTACCTGTCAATATTTCCAAATAGAAAAACACATTCAAAAAGAGGTGAGTTGTTTTTAATATGCAAAACAACTGGAATGGCCCTTTAAGGATATCAATGGCGATGCAAAAATGTTATCGTTGCATCATGATTTTTTTTTTTACTAAAATAATATTGTCATTATCTACTAGCTAGAACTTGGCAAAGCATTTCTGACCAATAACCTTCCAAAAAATATAAATATTTAGTTACGGAAACATTCCTTATTTTTTTTTTTTTTGCATTTTCATTTGACAATCGATTATCATGGGAATACAAATATATATATATATATATATATATATATATTGTTCATTTCCTTAATTTGTTTGTTGTCAAATGTCTGCAAAATATCAATATTAAAAAAATATTAATTAATTAATTAAATTAAAAAAAGATGCTGATGCGCCGTAGTGACTAACATAATCGAGTTGCATACATATATATAGCTATTTTTATATTAAATTTCTTATGTTTTTTTATGGTTTATTTTAGTATTTCCATTTCTTTTAAGGCGTACGACAAGCTTTCCTGTCAGCGGACGGCTCGTGTTATGTAATTCACCGAACTGACGCCGTAAAGGTCGAGTTTATCAGTGGGAAATATACAAAAGCTTTTATTCAATGTTGTTTAGGTAATTATCCATATCCCCTAAAAACAGGCCCAGCTTGACCCTGCAGGACAATGAAGGAAACTCCTTTTCTCTCTCAACCATCCTCCACCCTCATGTGAGGGGAGGAGGAGCAAAGAGTCCCTCTGCAGCCAAGTTAACAGCGACCACAACACACACACACACACACAGACACACACACACAGAAACACACATAGACACACACACACAGATACACACACACAGACACACACGCACACAGACACACACACAAACACACACACAGACACACACACAGACACACACACAGACACACAAACACAAAGACACAGACACACAAACACACAGACACACACACACAAACACACAGACAGACACACACAGACACACCTGACGCACACACACACAGACACACACATACACACGAACACACACTCAGACACACACACAGACACACACCAATGTCCGTAGGTACGGAAGGTTTCTACAGGAAGCAACATTCCCACCTTTTCTTTTTGATTTGGCGCATTGCACCGACAACACACACACACACACACACACACACACACACACACACACAGTAATGAGAGTTTCCTCTTTTCAGTTGCAGTTAAGTGTGGGATGGCGTTGCCAAAGCCACAGGAATCAATTGTAAAGTCAACAGGCAGCCGAGGAGGGAGGCAGTTCCGGAGCAGGAGGGAGAAAAAAGAACAAACAACACTTCTGCTCCCGCATCTCAGCATCACAGCGACAAACAGTCAGCGCCACAGAGCTGCTCTACTCCCATGAAGCAGAAACTTATCACAGAACGGAAACACGGCCTTTGAACGCTCGCAGCTAGTCAAAATGTATCACTTAACCCTCCTATTACCTTTCGGGTCAATTTGACCCCATTACATTTTTAACGTCTCTAAAAAATGATTGACATCATTTATTTGCTTCATATTTCATGACTTTTCCTAATTTATTGGGGACAACTGGGAAAACATCAAAATTCACATGATGACATGTTTTCAATGTCCTGAACACAACTTGTACACATCGGTGTTCTTCGGGGTCAATTTGACCCCAGGCGGTTTTTCACCGTGTAAAACATCTAAGAACTAGAACGGGCACTCGGTAGAGCGCATACCTTCGCATATCACAAGGTTGGTCATTGAATTATGAACATTTTGGCATTAGTCGCATGCCAATTGGATAAAAATTGACCGCGCTATGGTAAAAAGAAGATTTTGACCTTTTCATGACCTTGACCTTTGACCCGATCAATCCCAAAATCTAATCAAATGGTCCCCGGATAATAACCAATCATCCCACCAAATTTCATGCGTTTCGGTTTAATACTATTTTAGTTATGCGAGTAACACACATACAAATAAATAAATAAATACATAAATAAATAAATGGCGATCAAAACATAACCTTTCGCATTTTCAATGCGAAGGTAAATATCAACATTTTACAAACATTGGTTTTGGTTGGGTATTATTGTTTTTTATTTAAAGGGCTGTTTAGGTAGTCAACAAACAAACATAAAGTACCTGACACTTAAACTTGGGAAACAATATTAATTCTAAGCATTTTCTGGAGGTTTAAAGGGTAAAAGATGTTAGTAACTTTGAAGGGAACAGGAGGGTTAAAAAAAAAAAAAGGTAGAACATTAAAAGAGCCCTTCTGTTCCCAGGAGCTCCGTTCAGACTGCTGAGCTATCGGCTGAAGCCTCCCGTCGTGTCCACTGCTCTGCTTCCCCAACATGATAAAGACCCTTACAGGGTTCCTTCACATGTTGAGCAATGGGTTTCCAGGACTTTTCCAGGAATTTAAACCAAATTTCCATGACCAAAATTTGTGAAATCTCAGTGTATACACGAGTATATACCTTAAATGACACAAATAGTTTGATTACAAATAATAACTATTGATATCAATGTTTATTCTTTTAAATCCAACTGTGTGAATGAATATATGAATATGACAAATTTCCATGACTTGTTAAAACATTTTTTAATTTTTTATTTAATTTGATTATTTCCAGGCTTGGAAATAACCATTTTTGAGTTCCATAACTCTTACAGGTTTTCCATAACCCTGCCTTATGACACTAATTTCCCATGGACTGCCTATTAGGAAAAGATTGCTATCTTAAAGGAACGGGCCGAAATAGCCAAAATACAATTAGCTCCATGCAGCTATGATTAGTGTCTTTCCGGTCCCGGGAAACACTGAGATTAATTCAGGACTGGTTTAATCCTAATCCTACGAGGAGAAACTCTGGAGAGTTTCACTGAGCCAAACGTGATGTCACACAGAAAGAGAAGAAGAAGGAGTTTGATACCGATCAATGAGGGTGAAGGAATTAATCAGGAGCCAATCAAATGTCCCAGATTTATTATGGGACATAATGCAACACCTCAAGAGGTTAAGAACTTTACACTCTGTATATGTATGTATGTACGGAAAACCACAGCCTCCATCTTTATAGCAACAGGGCTCAATAACATTTAAACGGTTGTATTTCGCAGAAGAAAGAAAAAAACATGTCTGAGCTCATTTCACGCTCAATTCCTGCAGTAAACTGCGGCGGCGGAGACTAAAAGCTTAAGTATTAGACTTCCAGACGATTCGGCCTCGCTTTGTGCTCCTGCAACTAGAAATGTCTGTTGCGTGCCACGGAAAAAAGTGTTGTCAAAAAGTCGTAATTATAGGCTCAGCTCCGAGATGTGCCAATTGGTTCAAACTACCATGTTGCCACATCAGAGAGAACCAAAAAAAGTCGGAAGTCAGAAGAAGATAATAAATAAACCCCAGATCGAGCTTATTAAGAGACGGGGAGCCGTGTGCTGGCTGTCATCGCCACGCCGACCACCGGAGACCGGGGGAGTCAACGATCTCACACGCTTCAATTAATTTATGTTAATTCTGCAGGTCTTTCATCATTATTGCTCATGAGCAAGCTTTTCAAGGCGAGAAGTCTCTAAAGAACCTTCAACCTTTTGATAAACCGCCCTATTTTTGGAGGTTTCTGCTGGGAATAACATACCCAAACTAAAAAAGGGTGTCTCTCTGCAACCGCACACGCTATTTGAATAATGTTGGTGTTGTAATAAAGGCAACACATGTGAGCTTTTGGTCAGATGTGTACATATTGGTATATATGTTACTGGTTAAGAGTAGATAAAGATGAAACACAGCAAAAATAGAAGTTTTAGGTTCGCCTAGAAGAAGAAAAAAGCACCTTCAGGATGATTATCTCTTGGAAGGATGCACAGAAAAGGTCTAAACTAACCCAGATAATAACACAATTTGTGAACAGTCTCTTGCAACATTTTGACATTGAGAAAAAGTTAAGCAGAAAAATAGTTAGAGTTTTAAGTAAAAAGAATTTAGGCAAGTTCTCTCAAATGTGCATTTGGGTACATTTGAGCACCATCCGTGCCATTTGAATTTTCTCACGTACCAAACCATATATTCCACTTGTATATTACTTATGGTGTCAAATACATCTAAATACAGCAGTCTTTGGCTTTACAGTCGTGAACCATCAATTTTACAATGTTCACGCGCTGCAATCACAAGTAAATGGATATTCTTTCCGACGAGGAATGCTTGTTGAATTCCTCCTGGCCAATGTGTGTCTGGGTTGAACTAAAGAGCAACGCTGATATGGAGCGATATGAATAGACAGCCTGTCTGCTCCTATCAACCAGAGATAGAACTAGAAAGAAACAGGAGCCATGTGGCTACATGTGTATCTTAAAACTCAGCAATTGTCATGATCCGGAGTTTTTGTGTCTTATTTTGAAGGCTCTGTCCCTCGTGTCCTCTGTTTCCCTGCACTTACTGTCCCTGTGATCAGGGTTGCCAGGTCTGTGTGACAAAACCAGCCCAATGGCCAATCAAAACCAGCCCAAACCAGCCCAATGGCCAATAAAACAAGCCCAAAAAACAAGCCCAATATCAGAACTCAAAATATGCCTGTGCCAAACCATATACACTGCTTTTAAAGTCCAACAGCATTGCTATCATTGCCAAATGTATTGTAATATCTACAAAGTAACACCAAATGGTTAGTATGCCTGCATTAAAAGCAGTTTTCCCGAAACAGTTATTTCACTTAGGTCCTAAAATGGCCTTGTGTAATTAGATACAGTATATTATCATAAATAAAATATAGCTCTGTGAAGGAGAAGTATTGCATCCATCGGTTGCGAGCCCGATACATCGTTTTGGACACAGCTTGCATTCTTGCAAAAAATTCAGCAATGCTTCTGTTATTGAATTGGCATCTCCGCCGTCTAAATTTTTGATACCAGCAAAAGTAGACACAATGCGCTGCTGTGTTTGGCTGTAGTATCTTATGACAACAGCAAGCTGTTTTTGCATGCCCACGTCGGTACTTTCATCGATAATTAAAGAATACAGTTCTTCCCCTATATCCTTTAGTTTAGAAGCTGGTGCTGCATGTCTGGGCCGATTACATTGTTTATGAGTGCAGAGCATTTCGTCCTGTGCAGTTTGATGTCCTTCTGTGCAATTTCACCAACAAGCTCTCCCAGGTGATCCACTGTCAAAATGCTTGAATGGCAAGCAATGTGCGCTGTCATTTTAAGCTCGGCTAACTTCACAGAGTGGTCAATTCTCACTGTGGTTATGCCACTGTCAAACAATGTACGCACTCGACAACTGGAGAACGGAGCAGCATTTCGAATGTGTTTCCCCGTTTTGCTGTGGTTTTGGAGATCACTGTAGTGCGCACGAATCTCGGTTTTGCAGTACCGACAAAAAGCTTTGGTATCATCCCCAGCCACACGTTCTATCCATTCTTTAATTCCGTTTTCACTTTCCCATTCTTTCGTATATTTCTTCCCGTATTTAGCCCACTTACCGGGTGGCATGTTTCTCCAGTGTAGCTAGCTACACTAACTACCAGACCAGAGTTGGGATCGAGCGGGTCGCGGGAGACTGAGAGCGGCGAGAGCTTTAGGTGCGTGTGTGTATGTGGGCGTGTCCCATGTCC
The DNA here is from genome assembly GCF_029220125.1 of Pseudoliparis swirei. NCBI lineage: Eukaryota > Metazoa > Chordata > Actinopteri > Perciformes > Liparidae > Pseudoliparis > Pseudoliparis swirei. The sequence continues at coordinate 4,999,691 of NC_079392.1, read as the reverse complement.
ATGTGTGTACGTGCTGATCTGGAGTCAGTTTGGTAGGATTTGGGTAGAAATAAATTATTTCATTTAAAATGTGGATTTTTATTTAAAGATATTCATGTAATTTGCATGCAAAATAGGTCGACCCGAACCAGCGGACAAAAAATTCAACCCCCGGCAACACTTCAAAAGTAGTCCAATTCCGCGGGAAAACCGCGGACCTGGCAACACTGCCTGTGATCGTCTGCCCTGATTGTTTTCACCTGTGTGATTGCTGCCCCCGCCCTCATTGCATCCACCTGTGTCTCGTTCCCTGGTGTCCAATCACCTGCTTCCCTGTGTAATTAAACTGTTTGTCTCATTCCTCAGTGTTGGTTTGTACTGTTTAGTTTATGTCTGTGTTTGATCTGTTTTTTTAGTTAAAAAGATTAAATATTCTGTGGAAAATAGTTAGGGCTCTCTGCACAGCCTCTCTCTCTCTCTCTCTCTCTCTCTCTCTCTCTCTCTCTCTCTCTCTCTCTCTCTCTATTTCATGTCCTCTCTCATCTCTCTTTCGCTCTTTCCCTGTCCTCTCTCTCTCTTTCCCTGTCCTCTCTCTCTTTCCCTGTCCTCTCTCTCTCTTTCCCTGTCCTCTCTCTCTCTCTCTCTCTTTCCCTGTCCTCTCTCTCTCTCTGTCCTCTCTCTCTCTCTCTCTCTTTCCCTGTCCTCTCTCTCTCTCTTTCCCTGTCCTCTCTCTCTCTTTCCTGTCCTCTCTCTCTTTCTTTCCCTGTCCTCTCTCTCTCTCTCTTTCCCTGTCCTCTCTCTCTCTCTTTCCCTGTCCTCTCTCTTTCCCTGTCCTCTCTCTCTCTCGCTCTCTCTCTTTCCCTGTCCTCTCTCTCTCTCTCTCTCTGGCTACAACAGCCATCCGGCCAGCAATACTCTTATTTCTGGTGCCATAACATCCTGGACTTGACGCCGAAATACTTTCCGGCGCTCTAAATAGAGCTGCAGTGAACCAGGAATCACCTGCAGCTAAATAAAGTCTGTTGATTGGGAAACGGTTTCAACGGCTGTAATTAGTGCGCCGCCGCAAAAATCTGCACAGAGAGACGAGAAAACCGACAGACGGTAATTGGCCTTCGAGCATTTTTGGGCCCAAAGTGAGACTGAATGGAGAGAAAAAAGTCGACAGAAAGCAGGAAGGGAGATAGAAATGCGCGTCTTGTCTCTTGTCTCTTTACCTGTGGCTTTGCTGGTGGAAGCCCCGCCCCCCTCCTCCTGGGGTTTGCACGCGACCATCTGTCTGTGCAGATGTGGAGCATCTGTGTGATGTGCAGCGTTCCCCTGACTCCCGTCTCCCGGACCGCTTTCGCCGACTGCCTCCGGCCCGGCGGCGCCGTGACCCGCGTCCCCTCCTCCTCCTCCTCCCCTGCTGCCGGGCCTCCTCTGGGACTCGGCGCCGGGGGGAACCCGCAGTCGAAAGGAGGCTCGCTGAGACGTGTCCGGTTCCTCGTCCTCGGGGATCGGGTTGTACCAGATCTCTCCTTCGTCGTCGGCGTCGTTCTCCTCGGCCGGGTCCACGCTGCGAGGGTGAGGAGGCGCCTTGGCCTGACCCGCGGCGATCTGGGCCGAGACGAGACGTTTCCTTTTCAACTTTTGTTTTGTATTGAAAAGGCAACCATGAACATTTTGTCGTTTTGAGTGGAAAGACTAAAGAAAGCGTGATGTCACCCAAACCACCGTCCCACGTCACTTTTCTTTCTTTACGACATTTAGATGAGGAGATTGATACCGCTCAGATTAGGACATCTACATATTTGTTTTGGGGGGGGGGGCATTTTTTGCCCCCACTGTATGAAATCTACCGCTGTTGGACTTGTTTTTATGTTGATGTTCTGTTTTAATGTTGTTACCTTCGCATTGAAAATGCGGAAGGTTATGTTTTGATCGCCGTGTATTTATTTATTTATTTGTATGCGTGTTATTCGCATAACAAAAAAAGTTTTAAACCGAATCGCATGAAATTTGGTGGGATGATTGGTTATTATCCGGGGACCATTTGATTCGATTTTGGGATCAATCGGGTCAAAGGTCAAGGTCATGGATAGGTCAAAATCTTCTTTTTACCATAGCGCGGTCAATTTATATCCAATTGGCATGCAACTAATGCCAACATGTTCATAATTCAATGCCCAATGTTGTGATATGCGAAGGTATGCGCTCTACCGAGTGCCCGTTCTAGTTTCTATCTGCTTTTATCTTTTATTCTGTATTATTTTATTGTAAAGTGACCTTGGGTGACTTTAAGCGCCTCCAAATGAAATGTATTATTATTAGTATTATTATTATCTAAGGGCATTTAAAAAGGAACTTGTGAAATAACATTTAACCATTGCTCAAAATAAAAAAATATACTTATATAGGCTTATAAAGTATGAGCAATTGTCTTAAAAATGGAAATAAGACGATTACGCAGTAGTCTACAGATTCAAAGTGTTTTCTTCGATTTTTTTAAAACAAAAAACAAACAGAAAACATAAATCAGACAATCATATTCAATTGTATTCTTATTTCTTTGTGGTTATTTATTATTACATTTACTATTAAACGTATTTCTTTGATTTTACGGCAAAAATCAAAACAAGACATGGCAACTGGGCCGGGTCACATAGGTTACGTTCATAAAATTCTGAGTGGAAAATCTGGGGGCATTTTCTGCCCCTCTCCTTGTGATATCAGTGGCACAATTATATTTATTAAGGGCAGTTTCTTCCCATTTCCCCTCGTGTATTTCTGACACTGATACCACTGTCATGCATGCTTAGCATACAGACTGGAATCGGCCTGACTCCATCCAAAGGGAACAAAAAAACATGATGTTTGTCTGCTCCATGGATGAAGGACAACATATTACCAGATCTCTCGCAACAGAGAGAGAGAGAGAGACCTCGAGGCTGACCTGAGGCAGGGGCAGGCGGGCTGGTCGTGATGGAGCTCCCCCCGAGTGTCTCAGGTGGTCCGGAGAGGGGCTGGGAGGAGGCGGCGGCTGATGGGAGCCCTCCTCCTCAGCTCCTCCCGGCGTTCCCTGCAGCTCGTCCTTGGCGCAGGGATTCCTCCCGAGGGAGCTCTGCTGCAGCCAGTTGCGCTTCTTGGAGACGGTGATGGTGGTGAGCGGTGGGCGCCACGACGACGAAGGCGATGACGAAGACTCGCCGGCCCTGCCCGCCTCTCGGCCGTTGGCGCAGGGGGTTTGGACGTTCTCGACGAAAGCTGAGGAGGGCGTGATGGAAAAGAGAGAAAGGAGTGAGAAGAGGGACTCACTCCTCTTCGTGGTTCATGGAGTCGTGATTGAAGGGAAGTGGAACGGCTGGATCTGATGTTTGATTTCAAACTGTTGACGCGGAAGAAAACATCTGCATCAAGAAACCACAGGGGTGGAAATGCTGAGTAATAGGTTTTATGGTTGTTCTCATCGTCAGCCACATCTTTTGTTTTTTATCTTAATTGATTGTGATATGCTTTAGAACTTTAGCATATTTGATTTTTATGACCACAGTCCCCTTGATGCACTTCTCCCCCCCCCCCTCTCCCTTTTCTCTTCAGTGATTCCTCATTTCAGGAGCGTCAAGGCTTTCAATTTTAAAAAAGAGATAAGGGGAGATAGCGAGGGATTGAACACACGGCACATCTTCCATCACAGCGACTGGGAAAAGAGCGAGAAACCGCTCTGACATTACAGCTGTCAAAATAAGAGGGGAGGGTGTGTGTGTGTGTGTGCGTGTGCGTGTGTGTGTGATAATAAGTACAGCAAGTTGCAATCGGTGTTGTGGAAAAAGGACCAATTGGGATGGTGATGTGGTCCCTTAATATCCCAAAAGAGGGCATTAAAAGAGCTGCATAGCTTTACGTGTGTTATTGGATTATTCTATGTTTCCCAATCAGAAAGTAAGAACTGTTTTTTAGATTACAGATTGAAAAAAAAAACTTTGAAAATCATCAGGCTTGCTTTTTTTTTTTTACAGGGTTTGATGAGAAGATACAGCGGGGAGAAAAACAACCTCTGAGCGTGTGTGTGTGTGTGTGTGTGTGTGTATCTGTGTGTGTGTGTGTGTGTGTGTCTGTGTGTGCGTGTGTGTGTGTGCCCGGCAGAGCGAGGTGCTGAGGGTCTTGCTCTGACATGTACAGCCAGGCTGGTGTAAAAGAGTGTTTTGATCCCCGGCGGCTCCCAGACGAGCGAGGCCCCCCCCCCCCCCCCCCACATAATATATAATGACAACTTCTACTTTCCTCAAGGAAATGCATTTCAGCCACCAAATTACAGACGTGGGAACTTTAGGAAATCAAAAATCCAACACAGGGCATCGTGCGTTGTGCGTGAGTATAGTCGTGGTAATAAAAAAAATGTGAATACAGAAGAAGAAAAAAAAATACGCTTTGTATTTTTAATCTGGAAGCAGTCAAAGGGGAAGTGAACTGAAGTACAGAAAAACAAATCACATGGTTTCAAATTACGTAACTTCGACTCGGTCGATTTTAAACTGTGGTTTTTTTTTTTTTTTGCTCGGTTGCTTTTATTGACGAAGCCCTGAAAGCGGCAGGGAGAGCGAGCGGAGGATTTACTTTCCTCTGGAAGTCTACCAGCCAATCTTAACTAATTAGGCATTTTGTATTTTAATCGAGCAACTCTTCAAAATGCCTCGAAGTTGTGTCACATTTTGAGAAATCTGATTTTTTTTTTTAAAGATAAGCTGGGATGGAATTGCTTCTGGGATGCCATTCCTTCGTGTTCCAGCTGATTATGTATATTTAAAAAAACCGGAGTACATAAAACAGATGTCAAGAATAGAGGCCGCTTTTGAAGCATTCCTCGTCACCACAGTGTGAGAAAAAAACCCACGACAAGAACGCAACTCAAAACGGACCTCAACACTCAAAAAAGAAGCACATCTTTAAGCACTTCTTGTTTTCGGCTCTGTTTAATTTAAGGAAGCTTTTCCAGGGGCAGAAACATGAGCCGTCAGTCGTGTGTTTGCTTTAGCCTCCTCGATGTTATAATGTGTTCACGGGAGATCGGGAGCTAAAAACATGTGCCGACCGCTGAGCGACGGGGGAAACACGCACGTATGTTCCAGCAGGGGTTAATGTGAAGGCTCGAGCCGGCATGCTGTAATAATCTGTTCTGGTGGTTTTTGTGTTTTCATCTCTTCTGGTCTGGAGTAGGGATGGGTATCGTTTTTGTTTTTTTCCGATAACCGGTGCTAAACCGGTACTTTTAAAACCGATACTTAAAAAGCTCATAGCTCGTAGCGTAAACATGGCTATAATGGATAATTTATTATTTGTTGGCCTACTTTTATGAATGCAAGACTTGCAATCAACATTACAGTTCTAATCTGAGTCAAGGCTGCTCTTGTCATCATCGGTCTCCACGTATATCTCCATATTGGCACTGGTTTTCGGAGTTCCTCGTAACCCTTTAAACATTGTCCCTATGCAGTGCTTCTACTTATATTTCAATCAACATGAAACCTACAGTAAAAAAAAAAATCCTGCAGTACGATTTTTTTACAAAATTCAAATCGGCGGAAAATCTAAGTAGGCGGAGCTTGTGGTCATAATGTGATTTTTTTTGTAGAGCAGGTCCAAGCGAACATGTATGCCAAATTTCACGTCAATCGGTCATTGGGTGCAATAACTGCGATAAAAAAAAGAACGCACAATAGGGGGCGCTATAGAGACATTTCTTTAGAAACAAATACAAAAACTCAAATCTAAAAATGTTCACCAGTCTGGATATGCATGTGGAATTTCACTTAGTTGGGGTATGCGGTGTGCGGCCAGACGCGTTTCTTTACGCCTAAGAAGAAGAACTCTATGAAAAACAAAAGGGTCCTCTACGACGAAGTCGTCACGAGGACCCTAATGAAGATATTTTTGAACACTCGCCTTGTGGTTTACGAAATAAATCTCCGAAGGCCTTTTTAAGACGGATCCAAAACAACTTGGGAGTGTTTAGCCTATGGAATCGAGAGTTTATTCACTTCAAATGAAAATGAACTGATATATTATTTTTAAACACTGGATTTAAAAGTCATTTCGAGACACAGACACAAAAGAAAAATTTAAATTCCAACAGGTAGAAGCTCAGTTTTGATTTACGGCCTTAGCCAACGATGAACTACCGCACACACTCGTGGATGGGGAATAATGGATACGTTGGAGGAAAACAGTGCAGAAGAACTTGAGAGAGGGGGATAGATTTATGAAAAACAGTGCAGCGGACTCTCTCCTGCTGACGCTCGAGTCGGTAACACATGCCTGGAAAGAGAGCCGAGGCGGTTGTGCGTGAAGTTGTTGTCGGCATGCCTTCGTCTTTCAGGGGTCTTTCGTAACTGGAGGAGGAAGCGTGTTCCGACACGAGCGGCATTCCAGACCACAGCTCCGGGGTTTACTGCCTCGCTGTGCCGACTCCTTCCACCGGCGCCCCGCTTCCCTCCCGGAGCGACGGGGGGGGGGGGGGGGGCTCCTCGCGTTGTAACTTCGAGGAGGGAGAATTGAGCCATTTCTTTTACATGGTGTCAGATAGCAAACCGTCACAACACTGTCTGGCTCCTCTCTACATCAGTGTGTCAGCATTGCCCCCCCCCCATGTCACTGCTTTTGATAGGTAAAGATATCTATGATTGATTGATCAGAAAAAAATTGTGTCCGCTTTTCTTTTTTCTTCTTCTTGTCTTTAAACTACAAGTAATTTACAGATAGCAAGGGGAACTGTTTTTACAAGATAATCGAAAGAAGTTCATTCAAATACTCAAATAAAAATGTTTTTTTGACACCGGTGGAACGATGAGGTGTTTGTATCAGCTTCAACGATTAGCTGATGTATCCATTAGCTGATTGATTAACAGTGAATGTGTTAAGAAAAATGTCTTCAGGTTTGGGATTTGCATGTTTTTCTGACTTAACTGATTATAAACTGAAAATATTGGACCGAAAAAGCCATTTAAAAGATGTCGCCTACAGGCTTTAGGAAGTTGGGGTCTATACTTTTCACAATAATTGAGCTTTATTTATTATTGTAAGCCGGGAAGGATTCCTCGAATTCTTGAAAGCTGAGTCTTTCAAGAAATTTGGATTCATGCCAATTATTTAGGTATTTGTTCTTTAGCAGGAGAGACCGATCCTACACGCTGAACTCGCCGATGCAACACGAGGCAAAGAAGAAGAAGAAAGAGAAGAGAAATTTCCATAACGGAGCAAACATCTCTTGGCTCCCCTGTGCAGCGATGGCATGAAGATGATGTGTTCAGGGCACACACACACACACACACACACACACCCCTGACCTGAAGGTAGCAGATGGCCAGAGCACATAATACAAGGGTGCACGTCTGTGTGAGAACCATCAAGAGAAAACAAGAGAGGGAGAGGTGGACGGGGAGGAGCGATATGGGTTTGCGAAAAGAATGCAAACATATAAAGAAAAAAAAATCTAATTTCCTGGTGTTGCCGGTATGGACCCGTGCCACATGAGCGTGCCAGAAACCCCAATTATATTCCTCGTCTTAATCTTCCGAATCTCTCTCTTCTCTAAGACAAAACACTGGATCCACTTTCCCATCGGCTTTTCTTCCATTTCCTGAATTCCTTCGCTTTTGATAAGTGCAGCTAGTTTTCCTCCTCTCCATACAGACAAACGCTGTGTTGTGTATACAGAGTTTCATGCCCTCAAACCCCCCCTCCCCCTCCCCCCCATCAGAAGGAATCTTCTGCCGTGTGCCGTGCATTCCCGTTGACGCTCATTCATATGGTGATGAGGATTCTCAATGTAGATTTTCTTTCTTTTCACACCCGTGCGGGGCTGAGATCGTCCGGGGTTGCGTCGCACGTCAACGCTTTGCATCCGCGTCGCGTCTTCGAAACCCAAATTATGTTCGATGTTGCAGCTCGTTCACCGTCTTGTCCCGAAATAATAATTATGAAAACATTTTAAGAAGGGGGACTGTACAAAAGCACACTTAACAATGGGGCCCAATTAGGTGCAAAACACTGTTAATTGTAAGACAAGTCCTTGAAAGGCCCTTCAGCAACGCTTTGTGCAGGAGCTGCCACCTAATGAACACAATCCAGAGCGTTTTAATGATAATCCGTCAGTTAAAGTGCAGACGCACGAGACAACACCAATTTATGTGGAAAAAAAACCCGACAACTCTGAAGCTCAGGAACAAGGTTTCTGGCACGACGCAGAAAACAAAGGGCCACATCGCTCTGATATGACAGCAGTCAAGGGGGGAACACATACCACCTGAACGTGTCTCTTATTATAGCTTTGAACCTCCCAAGTAAAGCAATAATTAATGTAATTAAAATGTTGAGCAATGTTTGCCTCCTAATCTTTGCTTCATATTTGAGCAATTATGGATGTTTAATAGCTGTGATTTCGTCTCTTGAGTCCTTTCTCGTGTCTCTCCGGTGAATATGAAGCGGCAACTAGCGGCCAGTTAGCTTAGCGCAAAGACTGAACACAGGGGGGAAACGGCTCGCGCGGGACTGTCCGAAGAAACAACAGCTAGCTCGGCATTTAATGCTACAGCTAAGCTAACCAGCTGCTGGCAATAGTTTCATATTCTTTTTTAAAAAATTTTTTTTAGATTCTTCTCGTATCTGTCCGGTGAATATGAAGCGACAACCAGCGGCCAGTTAGCTTAGCTTAGCGCAAAGTCTGAAAACATGGGAGAAACATTTGTCTTCGAGAAGAGAACAATTCTGAAGATTAAGAGAGGAATATATGTTGCCTCTTACGCGCGCTGATTAGCATCTCATATGTTTAAAAACAACAACAACAAATACCACGCTAGCTGGCTCGGTCTTTTACGCTACAGCTAAGCTAACCAGCCGCTGGCAATAGTTTCACATCCAACAGATATGAGTTGGTATTGATCTTTTCATCCGACTCTATGACATTTTGGGAGAGTATTTCGAGCCACGCAAACACGGTGTGAGCATCTGCCTCACTCCTGTTTGCGGTGTGAATATTTGCTTCATATTTAAGCAAATATGCCTTTTTATATTTGTCCAAATAAGCTGTGATTTAGCCTCTTGAGACTCTTCTCACATCTGTCCGGTTAATATCATCTCACGCTCCTCGGTTTTGCGGTGTGTGTCTACGCCTCACTCTCAACGTCAGCTTTGACTGACATCCTGACTTCAGGTCCGGCCAAAACATGAATCCCGGATCCCGACTTGCCCTCCGGCAAGCCGAACCTCGACCACAGCGATGCAAAACTCAACTATAAATCCTCCGAGTGCAACTACAAACACGCATGCACACACCGGAGATGTGCGTATGCATGCTCGTGTGCACAATATACCTCACCCACGCGTAGACATACAACCTGACACGCACACACACATAGCTGTGGCTGATAAGCAACGTGTAGGACAAGTCAGAACAGAAATAAATTAGCACCAGTGTAATCGAGCCAATATTATTGTCCAATGACTTTATAGTGAAATTTAATTTCCAAGAAGCACTCAGGGGGAAGAGCAGGACTATTTTTAGAAAGCTAGGATTATATAAATATTTGCGTTCATTAAGAATAAAGCGATAAACTCAATGAAGAGTTTCAAGCCAAGACAAGCAATTCACTGGAGCTTTTGAGAGCTTTGGCATTTCTTCTTCTTCTTCTTTTTTTTTTTAAATGGCTCTTTGTGAGGTGCTGAGAGGCCCACAGTGGCAAGATAAGCCCAGAGCTGACCTTAATAAATGCCTAATCGCCCTTCATTTTGTTCGTTCATGGCAAGGAATTAAGTGACACAACGCAAACAAGTTAAACAACGGGAATGGCATCCTAAATATTCAATCCAGAGTCTCTTTAAAATGCAAGTTACCGGGGAGCTGTCCAGAGCAAACGACTGGGGAGGAAGGCAACATGGCAGCCCAACCCCCCCCCCCCCCCCTACACACACACACACACACACACTACCACAGAGAATAACTGCAGTGGCTTCTCTACCCTTTTTGGATTCCTCTGGCTACAGCTGTGGAAAAGTTCAGTGGGGATAGAGAAGGGAAAGCTGAGCGAAAATGGGGGAAAATATGAGAATCGAGTGAGGAAAGAGACCTTGGAAAAACCCCGAATATCCTATCTTTATTTGAAATACAACATGGCAGAGGAGAGAGTTTGAGTGGTAAAAGATGGGGAGCTATGTCAGGCCAAGTTACAGCGGGAAGTCAAACACACAGCCGCGGCCTCAGAGATCACGCTCTACTTCTAGCTGCACAGCGCACTGACAGTGGGTTTTTGGGGTTTTCAAGTGAATTATTTATAAAACAATTCTTGAGAGTTATAAATGTAATTAAAAACGTATTAATATGGAAGATGTATGTGGTAGTATATATAAATATATTTTGTTTTTTATTTTGTTTATTGTTGTTTTTTTGTTGTTTTATTTTCTTCTTTATTTTATATTAATTTTCTGATTTATTTTGATTTCAATTCAGGATAGGAATTTAGAAGCATTTTTTGCTTCTACCTATACCTTTTCAGTCTTTCTCTTTTGTATATTATATCGGATAATATTGTATTGTATTTGATTTGATTGACTGAATAAAATACACAAACAAACAAACAGTCAACACACACGCGCACACACTGGCACTCACAAGCGTGCACACACACACACACAGACACAGAGTAGTAGAATTTAAAAAAAGGTGGTGACATCTCATTGATCCATTATTGTGATGTGTATGTGGTAGTATATAAATAGTTTTTTATTTTGTTTATTGTTGTTTTGTTGTTTTATTTTCTTCTTTATTTTATACTAATTTTCTGATTTATTTTGATTTCAATTTAGGATAGGAATTTATATTATATAGGATAATATTGTATTGTATTTGATTTGATTACACACACACACACACATACAGACACAGAGTAGTAGAATTTAAAAAAAGGTGGCGGCATGTCTTTTGATCCACACTGGTCCATTTCCACATTGTGCGTGCAACACATGTCAATACAAAGTTTACACACACAGTTCCCGAATCCTGTGATTTAAAGTAGGCAACACGTTGCAGTCGGTTCAGGGCGGCATGGACAAAAGGAGCAATTTGTGTAGTAAATCCATCCACGACACACAGTGGTTATTATGTTGTTATATAATATAAAATATTGCATGTAAATGCAATTAAATGTGTATAATAAGTGGTCATTAGTGTCAACTTTTAAGTCAACATGAATGAGGTATTATTGAAAGCTACGAGATGGGCCTTGTGGCGAGATTGTTTTGTCAACTCGGTTAACCCGACGTACGTCTCACGACTAAACCCCGACGATCTCTCACGTTCAGATCGCACGTAAACAAACTCGTGCGGTGTCGCGTGACGTCACCGGTGTCGTGGCACAGATGTTTTCTTTTCTCTTTTTTTTCACCACAAAACCAAACACACATCAAATTGAGCAAAATCACACGGCATGTTAAACAGGATCACAAGTCATTCACCGACACGTAAACCAACCCACCACCATGACAACCGCCATGACGACGCCCCACTGCAGCGGGCAGAGGAGAGAGAGAGAGAGAGTTAGTTGTTACTGAACGACGCCGTGAGCGATCCGGCATACAAACCTGATGGTGATATTAATTCAGTGTTAAATTTGTTTTTTTAAATGCACCTAAATTAGTGTGAAAGACGAAACCCGCCACCGGTTAGAGAAAACAAAAACAATTTTTAAAAAAGGAAAGCAAAGAGGGACGAGATTGCTCGTCCCTCTTTGCTTTGCATCCAGAAGAGGAGGAGGAGGAGGAGGAGGAGGAAGAGTGCAGGATGGACCGCCACCAGACGGAGTTGTTACTACGAGTGGAGGAGGATGACGGGAGGAGAGAAGGAGGAGAGGATCCACGGGGAGTTGATGAAGCCGTCCTACCTGGCTGCTGCTGCTGCTGCTGCTGCTGCTGCTGCTGCGGTGACTTGACCTTGACACATTTAACCCCTCGGCCGGAGGTCTGGACCCCCGGTTTGGACCCAGCGGGGGGGTCCTGGTTCTGGCCTCCGCCGCGGGGGGGCGGAGCCGAGCCCTCGATGCGCTGCTTCATCTCCGAGGACAACAAGCGGCCCTTGTGCATCCACTCTTGCATCTTGTTGACGGTGACCCCGTGACCCTTGTTGACGGAGGAGGAGCGGTCCCGGGCGCCGGCCGCCTCCCGCTTGCCGTCGCCATCCGAAGAACCCGCGAGGCTGTCGACGGAGCCGCCGCTCTCGTCGAGCCGCCCGCCGCCGCCTTCGCCCGCGCCGCCGCCGTCTCGCGGCAGAATCTCGTCGCTGCCGTTGGCGCCGGGCCCCGACGGCTCCGACCGAACCCGGGCCGCTCCCTTCGTCTCCGCGGCCCCTTTCTCCGGACCTCCGGGGTTCTGAATGCACAGCGAGGGTCCGCCTGACCACCCGACGGCTCCTTCGCTCGCGGAGCGCCGCAAAACGGGCCTTCTCCCGATCGGACACAGGTTCACCAAGCTCCTACTGTTCAGCCCGCCGCCGCCGAGGCCCGACTCGAGGTTCCCGCCGCCGCCGCCGCCGAGGCAGAGCAGCGAGTCGGCGTCGGACACCTGCTGGGGGCTGCGGTCGCCCCCCGAGGACCAGGAGTCGCTGTCCATGTTTTTGGCGGACAACCCGGAGCACAGGCTGTCCCTGGAGCGGCTACTGCAGGAGGAAGCGGCCCGCTGCTCGATCAGACCGCCGCTCATCTGGTGGACATCCAGGTTGATGTCATTCATGGCGTTGATGAGAAGGAAGTAGGCTTCCTTCAGCTGGATCCGGAGCCGGTCGGTTTCCTGTGCACCGTTACGACCATCCAGATGTTCTCTACCCTGACCCGGCTGCGGCAGCTCTGCCATCTCTCGCTCCCCATCCCCTTTGGCTCTGATCGATTCATAAAAAGGCAATATTTCGTTGTCATAATAATCCTCATCCTCGCTACCCAGAGTGTACCGGAGTGACTCCGCCGTGGCGCACAGGGACGCCACGTTAATGTCGTAGATGTCTAACTGCGTGGGGAAGAAGGTCGGGCTCTGCGGACCCCCCGCAGTGCCCCTGAAGTCGCCTGCGTACTCGGGCCCGTAGCTCTCGATGGTTCTGATGACGATGTTTTCCGGAGGCTCGGCGCGGACGCGCGCGCTCGTCTCCGAAGTTTGGAGGAGGCTGTCAACGCTCCGGTTGGCGTTGTGCTCGTTCACGGCCACCGCTGCGGCCATGTGCCGGCGGCAGGGTGCTCCGTCCCGGGGCTCCGTGCCATCGCCGTCCGCGGTAACAACAACAGCAGCGGAGGCTCGGCCCTCTGGTGGTTTACCGAGCCCGTGCGCCTCCACCTGTGCCCGGTGGTGCAAAACGTGGTTCGAGTTGTCCCCGAACCCGATGGAGTCCCCGACGCTGCACTGCCGCGGCACCGAGACGTAGCGTTTCCTCTGGACATGCGGTCCTCCAAGCGGCAACCCCGCACACAACGCGGCGGATCCGGGCCCCCGGTGGCTCCTGTCGGCATCCCCACACCCGTGCCCCCCGCCGCGCACATCTCTTTGAAGTGAGACCCCCGGGAGCTCCTCGTTAACCCGAACCCTGCTCCCCCCGCCGCCGCCGCCGCCACCGCTCCGCTCCTGGGGACGCGCGCCGGACAACTCCGCCGCCGAAGAAGAAGAGCGCCTCTCCGGGGCTACAACCACCGCCTCGGTTCGCACCGCCGCCGCCCCGTCAACACAATTCTCGTACGTACTCATTCTCTCCGCCGTGCAATCCAGCCCCGCGAGCACGACTACCGGGAGAGCCTCGGCGGGGTCGCGCAGCTGCGTTTGCGAAACTTTTTCTTTACCTTCTCGGCCCCCGTTGGCCGCCGCCGCCGCGGTGGAGCAGCAGTGTCCGCCGCCGCCGCCGCCGCCGACCGTCGCTGCTCCTTTCTTGGATTTCTTCCCCCGGAGTTTCGCTAGTAAAGTCCTCCGCAGAGGATCAGCCATTCCTTTCCTTTACCACCAGTTTAAATTCCTCCCGGTTTTTTTCTTCTTCTTCCTCTTTTCTTTCTCAGCACGAGGGCTCCGGGAGGACAGAAGGGCCGAGTGGGTTCTCCTCGCTCGCCGCGGTCAAAGCTCGCCGGGCGGACGGACTCCTCTCCATTCTCCGCTGTCACCTCCGCTCCGTCGCCTCGCTCACTGCACCGGGGCTCACTGCGCTTTAACCGCAGCACCGCCTCTCTCTCTCTCTCTCTCTCCCCCCCCCCCCCCCTCTCTCTCTCTGCTCCACACACGCACTTTGCCCTCCTCCCCCCCCCCCCCCTCTCTCTCTCTCTCTCTCTCTCTCCCCTCACCTTCTCCTCATGTTTGCAGCTATTTGGCTTTTCTTTTTCTTTTTCTTCTTTTTTTTTTCCCAGCTCAAAGTTCAGAGACCTTGCAGATGAATTACCGGCAGAGCATATTTAAAACAACATAAAGTGTATTAATGCTCCATAGAGATCCTGAACATGACATTTTTGGATTGAAAATGACTTATAATGAAGAAAAAAGTTGCATATTAATGATACAATTAATGTGCAACATTGTTATAACCTGTGGCTTTAAGCCATGAAGAACCTCTAAGTCTGCAGGTTGTTGAAAATCCCTCTGGCCTTTATGTCATCAATAAAGGTTCATGAAATCAACAATTATACTATTTACAATGTTGATGAGTCATAAAAACACATTTAAAATCTATAATAATCAATAATTATTAAAAAAAACAATCTAGTTTCAGACATCAAAGCATAAAGTATCTGTGATTTAAAGTTATGGTGAGGAACTTTGATATGAAGTGTTGTAGCTAATCCAGTATTAAATATTACGATATAAAATGCCACATTAATGTAAGGTTGTACTAAAGAAAAAGTACAAAATATCAGTAAAAATGTCCAACAAATGAAATATAGCCTATTATGATGTATTAACACGTCAGCAGCATGTTCACGTATCAAGATGGAGTTTAAACTACTTTACATCTTTTGGGGTATAGTTTTATTTATAAAGCAATGCATTGCATTTTGGATGAAGCTTTTATTGTGAAAATTAAGTTGTCAAATGAAGTCAAAACACAACTGTGGTGCTCGACCCTCTTGTAGCTCGGCATCATTGTTGTTGTTGTTGTTGTTGTTGTTTTGTATTTTATTCAGTCAATCATTACAATACACTACATTATTATTATTTATATATATAATATACAAAACAGAAAGACTGAAAAGGTATAAGTAGAAGCTAACTAAACATGCCTATATATTCCTATCCTAAATTATAATCAAATAAATCAGAAAATTAATATAAAATAAAGAAACATAATAAAGAAAATAAATGTGTATATATATATATATTCTATATATATACATATATATATATCCACATACATCTTCCATCCTCTCTTACAAGTTCACAAATGAGCAGTATCGCGTACATATCTTGACGAATTGCTCTTTCTTCGCATAGTTTCATCTTCATTATTACACTTCAAAGGCAATTTTTCATCCTCCGATGGCGACGGCAACCTAAAAAAGCAACAAAAAAAGTACAGCCGGGCCCACGTGATGAATCGCTGCCGATTATCGGGCTGACATTTTAATCTGAAGTGTGTATCTTGAGTAATCCTCTCCTCTCTGACATAGCATCTGACCCCCTCGTCTGCGCTGGCAGGCCCAAAATCCCAGAGACTCCGAGACAGCGGAGAAAAGGAATGAAACACACTTCGCTTGAACCTTGAGACGTTTCTTTTGCTCATTGCCTCGACTTAGAAGTTGCAAGAGGAGCGTTGAGCTGCTGGGAAGCTGGAGCGGGTGTATCGAGTGCACATGCGCTCTCTCTCTTCAAGGCACACATACTTAAACTCAAATACCTACACAGTGTCTACATGTCTTGTAATTACTGAAAACTGTGTGTATGTGTGTGTGTGTGTGTGTGTGTGTGTGTGTGTGTGGGGGGGGGGCTGTTTACTATCTGATGAATGGACATAATCTAGTGTTTTGACATTCATTTCTTATGGCGAACACCACGGGTGTTACAGAGTTGAGTAAACCACACAAATAATTCAATGAATTACTTGAAACTTGAAACTTGAAACTTGATTGTGAAGGATGGAGGACCAGAGGACCAGATGAGAAGGATGGAGGACCAGAGGAGAAGGATGGAGGACCAGAGGAGAAGGATGGAGGACCAGAGGAGAAGGATGGAGGACCAGAGGACCAGAGGAGAAGGATGGAGGACCAGATGAGAAGGATGGAGGACCAGAGGAGAAGGATGGAGGACAACAGGAGAAAGATGGAGGACCAAAGGACCAGATGAGAAGGATGGAGGACCAGAGGAGAAGGATGGAGGACCAGAGGAGAAGGATGGAGGACCAGAGGACCAGAGGAGAAGGATGGAGGACCAGATGAGAAGGATGGAGGACCAGAGGAGAAGGATGGAGGACAACAGGAGAATGATGGAGGACCAAAGGACCAGATGAGAAGGATGGAGGACCAGAGGAGAAGGATGGAGGACCAGAGGAGAAGGATGTAGGACCAGAGGAGAAGGATGGAGGACCAGAGGACCAGAGAAGAAGGATGGAGGACCAGAGGAGAAGGATGGAGGACCAGAGGACCAGAGAAGAAGGATGGAGGACCAGAGGAGAAGGATGGAGGACAAGAGGACCAGAGGAGAAGGATGGAGGACCAGAGGACCAGAGGAGAAGGATGGAGGACCAGATGAGAAGGATGGAGGACCAGAGGAGAAGGATGGAGGACCAGAGGACCAGAGGACCAGAGGAGAAGGATGGAGGACCAGAGGAGAAGGATGGAGGACCAGATGAGAAGGATGGAGGACCAGAGGACCAGAGGAGAAGGATGGAGGACCAGAGGAGAAGGATGGAGGACCAGAGGACCAGAGGAGAAGGAGCTTTCAGGTTGAATTTTAAATGCTTCGTCTTTCCTGTCTCTTTGAACCAGTCTGAAGATCATGGACCACATATGACCTGTTATCCATTTGAATCGCTCTATTTCATTTTGTATATATTTTCTTAAAGCAATAACTGAAGAAAGATTCCGTGAGGCCTTCCTCCAGACCTGCAGCCCCGCGTGAACCCGCGTGTCTCCTGGAGACACCGCGGAGGTCAATAATATTGTTACGAGTACGAGACGCAACACGCAAGTCACGACATGAAGTTTGATTCCGGCGGCTCCCCGAGACGTCGGCTCCACACCGAGAACTGCAGAACAATAACCACAAACATTGTTTTCAAAAGGATTCCAACTGCCAATCAAAAACCCTCCTCCTTATGATCAATAATCAATTAATAACCTGAGCTGGAATATCCATACAGTGCATCGGGTTAGAGACAGCAGATACGTTTACAAAGCTCTGGATTTAACTCGGATTTATCTTATTAATAAGAAATATGAATCATAAGAACAAGAAGAGAGACGCCGGTGATGTTTTTAAGTACTTTATAGCGTCAAGAAAACACGTTCAATCATCTTAATCCAGAATAAAGACGCCTCCTGAGGTTTATTTTGGCTTTCACAGAGTCGAGGAGGATATGGAAGTCCTTTATGAATATTGAATCTGATCTCAAACTATTCAGCTCCGTACACGTCAATCAGAGTGTTGAGAAGAAGGTCCTCCATGTTTTGTCATATTTCATTTTTATTGGCAGCTTGCACATGGAATCCTGCTTTATTACCCCATATCAGCATTCTTTACACACACACACACACACACACACACACACACCCCGACGCCTAGGTCCGCCTCCACATCTCACTGACTAGACCCTGTCTGAGCATTCATTTACAGGTCAAAACCTGTAGAGGCTGCATGGTGTGTGTGTGTGTGTGTGTGTGTGTGTGTGTGTGTGTGTGTGTGCGTGTGCGTGTCACAGAGAGAGGACCACCAGCTGAAGTGTTGGACACATTCACTGGCAGGGCATGAGGATGAGTAATATCTTTAAAAAAATAAAATAAAAACATCTATTTTTTGTGCCGCAAATGTCTCGTATTCCTACAATAATGAGATTTTTTTTCTCGTGATATCGTACCTGCGGTATCTCTTAGTACCTGCATGTACATGTGCATGTGTGCACACGTCTAAGAGGCGGTGCTATACACTGAATACATTTATACGAAATGCTGCACGTAGGTCGAATGTTACTGTCAGGAACTAGTTACGCAACAGTCTCAGTGTAACACGGATCCCTTCACGTGTGAAAACAAAACCATATTTATACTTTCTACATTGTTATTCCTAATGCTCGTCATCATGCGGACCAAAAAAAACGACGAAATCGTGCAGAAACTCGTCCAGCTGTAACTCCAACGGGGCGTCAGGTCCAGAACCCTACTGGACTATACACATAATCATAATAGATGCTGATATTATAACTTTATATAGACAGATTGATTACTACATATTTGTTATTTTGTCAGTAACCAATAGCCGTGCTGCTGTGGGGTTTTGGGTCACTAAATCGTAGTAAATCTGCATTTTAATTTGAGGGATTGTAATGTGATATATGTTGCTGTGGTACAGTATATTGCTACTTGCATGAATGACGTCATACTTACTGTCATTATACTATCATTTATCTGAAAGTAATCTGGCTTCTTTACAATACTTGTCAACCCGGCAAAGAAACAAAATTCGGCATGTATGACATAAAATAGAGACGTAATAAGTTTATTTAAAAAAATGCACAAAAAATGCACACAAAATACACAGTAAATGCACAAAAAAATGCACACAAAATACACAGTAAATGCACACAAAAATCACCCAAAATACACACAAAAACACACAAAATGCACACACAAAGCACAAAAAATTCACAGAAAATGCACAAAAAGAGACTCGCACGCTGACTCAGATTTAGTTCGTGTGTTTCCCTTTTCTTTCTTTCTTTCTTTCTTTCTTCTTGTCCTCCACCAGTAACTTGTAGCCTTTGTGAAGGCAGTGGTAGAACATCTGCTCAGCTGGCCCCCTGTCAGATGGCCGGGTCGACAAGTGTATAAAGAGGAATACGGTGTGTGTGTGTGTGTGTGTGTGTGTGTGTGAAACGGAGAGAGAGAGAGAGAGATAATATAGATGTATATGTGGGTGCACGTGAGTGTGTGTTGGGATGCTGGGCTTCGCAGCTGTTGGGTCTCTTCTCCTGATGGCTGCCCATTGTTCCTTCTCTCTCTGTCTCTCTCTCTCTCTCTCTCTCTGTCTGCCTCTCTTGCTCTCCTTCCCGGCTGGTTTATGGGCCTTCCCATTTTTCTCAATGCACACCGCAACTAAATTTATGTCCCTGGACACAAGCCTCTTTCTCAGGGTATAAATCAGACTTGATGGCCCTGTAAGAGCAGCGTTGCCAAGGGCCGTTATTGTCATATAGCCATTCAGTCATATTTTACTATTGAAGAAAAAAAACATCTAAGAGGAGCCTTTTATTGTGCCTCCACATCAGTGTCTTTTTTTAAAAAAGTTGTTCATTTTGTAAGTTAGGTTTTTATCTCATAGCTTTAGGAGTAAAAGTTGAAATATGTTGAGCCAAATATAAATCTTTAAATGTGTGTTGGATCTATAAACAATAGTGTCATTAAATAATTTAGCTATAATAAAAGGCCAATCCTGGTGTTTGAGTTGTCCTGAACACAGATACACTCTTATCTTGACACACCTGGCTGAGATAGCTGCCGTATTAACCTAAAATATTATGTTTGCTTATGCTGACTGGAACATCTGTGAGTGTTATATTAAAACTAAGATTTTTAGATTTCAGGATAAAGATAATGGAATTGAGCTGCAATAACCTTTTTATTCTATTCTTTTTTTTTTTACCTTATCTTCATTGCTTTTAGTAGAACACAAAGACTGCAGAATAGATATTATAAAATAACAGAAAAGACCACGAGTGCCCAATTGTCACGTGGAAAACAAGCATAAAGATCTATGTATTCATTCACATCATTATTATTATTATTCTTTTTATTCATCAATTAAATGTTTTGAATTCTATCAGAAACTGTCAGAAAAAAAGATGACATCTGTAAATTATGGAAGCCCATTTAAGTCAAAATGAGATACTAAGTCATAATTATGAGAAAGGTGTCTCATAATTTTTTATTTTTGTAGTCCTTTTTCTCACAGTGTCATAAATGGGCTTCCATACTAAATAGCCTGTTTATGTGATAAGCACAAATATATACATTTTACTCTCAAATTTAAAAAAAGAAAAAATCGCATTTAAGAAGCTGTAACCAGCAAAATGCTGGAAAAAAACGTTTAAAACGATTAATAGTTTATCAAGACAGTCACTCAATTCACTAATTAATAGTTTCAGCTTGGGCAATTTTTTAATTGATTGGTCAGAAATACATTCAAACAACAATTCGTCGTGTCACTTTAAAAACACATCAACACCGAAAAGAGAAAATACTGAATACTGAACTTAAAGAACTCGCTGCAGCAGCACAAGGGCGGAGATCACAGAACGCACAAAGATAACATCTCCTCCATTACCGACCAGCAGCCAGACGAGAGGACCGCACACGCACACACACACACACGCACACACACACACACACACACACACACACAGAGTCCTCTCGTCGACTGCTCCGTGCCCTTATCAACAGACGACCTCTGACATGTTATCCTGACGGAGGTCTGACTGCGTGTCTCTCGCTACTGTTCTCTACCGTCTCCGGGCTGCCGGAGGAACGTTCCTTTCTCGGGGCGCCTTCGCCACGTCACCTAAAGGCCTAAAAGGATCCGCGAAAACGACTCTTCAGATCGATGCCGTAGAAGAACCATTTCCGGTATCTCAAAGAACCTTTCAAATCAGGGTTCATTAAAGAACCATTTCCTTAAATAGTTCGAACCTACAAAGGTATCTCAAAGAACCTTAAAAAATGCTTCATTAAAGAACGATTTCCTTAAATAGTTCTTCCAAGAACCTATAAAGGTGCCTCAAACTAAAGAATGGTTCTTCAGTAGGTGATGGTTCTTCGTAGAACCACAAAACCTTTCAAAGAAATATTTAAGAACCATTATTTTTCTGTGTACTTATTAAAGAGGTTTTCCTCTTCTGCTGAACATGTTTCACATGACACCTCTTCAAAACGGCTGGTTTACCTATTCACGTTAATGAGAGGTGATGCCAAACATGGTGGTAAAAACAGTCAGGGACGAGTCAGCGAGCGCGTTGACATGGAACCGGCGTCCTGAACTGGTGCTGCGTTAGCTAGACGTTAGCCACGCGGTCATCGGCCTGGTCGAGACCCACAGAAGATTTTATTAGGTGTAACAGTTTAGCTCCACGCCTTCCTTTTTGTAATAGTTGTTTTCATCCTGTCACACCATCTCGTCAGTCCAACTCCCCTCACCTGCCTCTGATCACCTCGTTAGTCCCTCATTCCCTTCACCTGGTCCTCACGCCCTTCTCACCTGCCTCTGATCACCTCGTTAGTCCCTCATTCCCTTCACCTGGTCCTCACGCCCTTCTCACCTGCAGCCCATCCCCTCATTAGTCCCTCACTATTTAGCTCCCTCACTTCCACGTGTCCTCTGACAGATTGTCTTGTGTTTTTGTGCCAAGTTCTCCAGTGTTATTAGAGTTTATTCCTGACCTGCCTGCCTGCCCTGACCTCTGATTCTCTGCCCCGCCCCTTTTTGGACTTGTTTGATTCTTGGACTGATCTCCCGGTTTTGACCCAGCCTGTTTCCAACCAAAGACGGTCATCTTTGTTGCTCCTGTCTGAGTCGTGCTATTGGGTCCACTCTAATAGCGTCGTGACATTAGGGTTGCCAAATACATTACCAAAATGTATTCAACAGTGCTGGCAGTCTGGGAAAAGTCCATCTGTCTGTTAGTTGACCACTTGGATCCAGACTGAAATACGTCCACAACCATGGGCGTAGTGTTACACAGAAGGTACGCAGATGACGAATCACTGCAGCTTTTGGTGCCACCAAGACACATTGTTAGTTTTTAATGAAATATCATTGACAACCAGATATTAAAAGTCTCTTGTATCTTTCAAGACGGAGGTGATCGTTAGCTTCTGTGACTTTAAGCAGATATTTAAAGTCTCCTTGGGGTACGTGAAGGCCCTCCAGGGGGGTACGTGATAAATAAATAAAAAATTGAAATCCTTTGAAAATAGATATTTAATAAATATTCAATAACATACGAGTGTAAGTCAATGAACTGGATTGTATATATATTGTATTTAAAATCAGACACTGATGGCACAGCGCTGTGTATTCCATCTTTTTCCATGCTTTGCGCTGGTTTGGGGGTACTTGGTGGACACAGGGGGCACATCACTGAACAAAAAGGCTGAGCACCCGTGGTCTCTACAATCAAAGAAGAGAAAAAAGGAGGAGAAAAGCATTCTTTTATCGCCCGTGCCCCCCCCCCCCCTGCAGCACCACGCAGCAGCCACAACTCAATGTCCATATACGAGCCGCGACATTGTGCCGACTGTGTGAAAATGTCATAAGTCAGATAGCGGCAGCTGTAGGCAGCCGGCTGGGTGAAGGCCCCTGAATGCTCAATGGCCATCACGGGGTCCTGACCCGCCAGTAAAGGTGTCGCCGTGATAAACGGTTAGTGTGACTGATACTTTTCATAGCCCTACACCGGACCAGAAAACACTCCTCCTCTCCTCTCGCAATTTGGTTAATAAGTCACACGAGTTAAAAACATCCAGGTGAACACAGAATGTAAAACGTTGTTATTTCATTGAGATTGTCGAGGTGAGTCTTTAACTTCAGTGACTGATGGTGTGATACGGAGGGTAACGTAAGACCGAGGTATTCTCTTTTATTAAATGAACATAACTGATAGCACTTACTTGCTTTTAAATATAAAATGAAAGAAATGCAGGCAGGTTTTCCAAAAAAATGACTTTCTTAAATTAACTCTGTTATGTCGCCGTCTCTTTTAACTCGCGTGTTCTGTGTTTTTTTTAGTTGTAACTATGTTTTTTTAAATGTTGCTGCTTGTCTTGATCACCCTCGAAAAAAGAGATTTTTTCATCTGAATGGGACTCACCTGGTTAAATAAAGGTTTAAAGATAGATTACAATGCTTTCCTTCTGGTAGCATGAGCTCTACTATACAAAAGGGCTACGCTCTAAGAACACTGTAGATATCATATTATATAAAAGAGTACAAACTCAAAAACAACAGCTGGAATGTTGTTTTCCACACGATTCTATGGATGGAGAATCGCATTAACGTCTTTTATCTGGGAACTTTCCAGCCACTGACAGCAGATTTGTAAACACCGATGGCCGTGACCTCGCTGGTCATTACTCATACAGTCAGCACGGAGAGTTATTTGTGCGTAAATATGGACGATAACATCTGTCTGCTGCTGCTGCAGGACCAGGTATAGAGGCGCATACCTGGAGGCTGGAATCTTATCAGAAGCATATTTTTTGCACGTCAACCCACAATGGCAGATTAGGCCAAGTACTTTTTTTCAATGCTTGGGAAACTATTATATTTACTTGAAAATAGTCGTAGAAATTCAAAGAATTACTTTGGTAATGTTTAGTCTATAATCTGGATTCTAACTAAGAGTATTTAGGCCATTTTTAGAACTTTGCTTTCCACTGAATGAGACAAAAAAAAGTCGATATATAAGATTTGATCACGCATTGCTATGAAGACACGATATTAATATTCTTTCAAGTGACTTGGAAAGGCATGTCGAGCTTTTTAAAGTGTATCTTTTATTTATGATTGACCGTATATATATTTCCTTTTTTAATAATAAATTTTTTTTTGCTAAAAAAAGTGACGTCTATCTCTGTGATGAAATAAAAATGTGTTTCTTCAAAAAGAAAAGTATGATAAAGTGATGCCGATATGTTTTGATTCCATTTTACGAATTACTAAGCAATTATCACTTATGAGATAGTATTGTGAATAGCAGCTATTTTGGCCAGCATAAGTGGCATAATCGTCTCATAAGTGTGCCTTAATGAACTAAATTCAAATGACTGACAAACCAGCATTCTCCAGTAAAATACCGTATATTGACCAAGTGGTTTATGATGAACAGTAGAACACAACAAAAAAAGATTAAATGATCATGACTCGTTTACAGTGATGAGATTTTTTAGGCAGAAACAGAAAGCCCACAAAAAAAAGTACAATGTTCCCAAAAACATTTGGATACTAAACATGCAAGACGTTTTATTTTATTTTCACAGATGTCGAAAAGTGTTGCGCAACAAAAGGTACATGAGACTCAATCGACGGTCCGTCTACATCGAGTAGCTCAAGAGAACCGAGATGAGAGAACTCCCCCTAAAGAGCGCAACACTGACCCCTGGTGGTACACAAAGGGAAGCACACGCCCCTACACACGGAGGGACTGGTTTCTAATGTAGCTCATGGGCGACACCTAGTGTTCATAAGCAGGAAGAACAAGTATTTGTAAAAAAAAAAGAAGAAATTATGTCATTTCAAGATTCAGCCATTTTTAATCACTTTTTTGTTTTATAGGAAAGTCACTGTATGAACACAACACGCATATAATCCATATGTCAGTGGTGATTATATATTTTTATACAGTACAAGACGGACACAGACCAAGCAAAACCACCACAGCTGGACTTCACTGTTATTTTTAGCTCATTAAAATAAAAGCAAAACGAGAGGCAAAGCCAACTAACCGCGTTTATCATGTTTCCTGTGTGTTCAATGTGTCCCCAGCTCTCTAACAAGTTAAATCATGTGTTGCCCTTTTGGTCTTCGTCAATATTAGGTTATGATAACATTGTATTCACCAAAAAAAAACAGGGCAGGTTTATTAAACTTCTCGCTTCACCTCGACGTCTAGACTACATATTCGGAAGTAAAGCGAAGGTGACGACCCGACTGGGAACGAAACCCGCCTCACCACTGGTTTTGGTAATGCCCAGTGCGCGTTGTAAAGCTGTGATAACCCTCGTCCCGATGAAGAGGGCTGGTGGGTAATATCGAAGACGGATGAAGAAGAAGAAAAAAAACACACGATGAAAATACAACCCAGACTGTAAAACACCTGAATTTTCCTTAAACTTGGGGAAAATAGTCCGTGAAGGTTTACCAGAACCTGAGTTCTTCAGATTGAAACATGATCAGCGGGACCGTCATTAACTCTAAACT
This sequence comes from Pseudoliparis swirei, assembly GCF_029220125.1. Taxonomy (NCBI): domain Eukaryota; kingdom Metazoa; phylum Chordata; class Actinopteri; order Perciformes; family Liparidae; genus Pseudoliparis; species Pseudoliparis swirei. The sequence goes on along the minus strand of NC_079392.1, from coordinate 4,974,554 downwards.
TTTAAAAGTCTGCCGACAGTCACAAAACAAATACTAGGATAATATTGCAAATTATGTCAATGTGTAGGTAAAAAAATGCCTATTTATGTTCGCGGCACACCACCTACTTGACCACTGTGCTTTTATATCTGTGAGCGTTTTTCAGCCGACATAAAATATTTAAATTAGAAACGGGATCGAGGGTCTCCGGCCTCAATCGATATTTTGCCGGAGGATCCTCTTCTCCTCCTCCACGAAGTTCTTGTCGGAGGTCGCCTGACCCATGTCCCTCTTCCTCTTCTCCTTCTGCTTGAAGGTCTCCACTCGGCGTTTCTTGGCAGACAGGTCCAGCTTGTCCGAGTCCTCGTCTGATCGCCAAAGAGAGTTGGTTTGGGGATTTTTTTAGAGGGGGGGGTTGGATGGAGTGTGGGGGAAGAAAACATATTTTTGGAATTACTCAACAGACCTTATTAATGGGCAAATGCAGTCTTTAAAAAAAAAAAAAGCTTGTGCTTGTAGGCTTGTCAGGGGCAGGTCCGTCTTCCAATCAGGGGGTTGGCGGTTCAATCCCTGCCCTAGTCGATGTGTCCTTGAGCAAGACACTTAACCCAGAAATGCTCCTCGTCGCTGTATCAACGGTGTGTGAATGGGAAAAAAAGTCTCAGAAAACCTTAAAAAGTGCGATATAAATTAAATGGGTTATTATTATTATTATTATTAGGGTAGTTACGTGGCTCCTAACATCCGTTTTTCCACCTAGGATACGTGAGTGATTCAGCTGAAGTCGTGCACCTCTCGGTACCAACGACACAGACTATATTCCACACTCAACTGGCTTGTCGCATATATAAAAAAACCTATTTACTTATTAGTGTGTTGGGTTTTAAACTTGATATACGTCGAAAAGAGAGTAAAAAGAGAAGACTGACCTGATTCCGGGTGCTCCTCCTCGGTGGGTAGGAAGCGGGCGTTGCCGGTGAACGGCTGTGGTGCGTCTTCCCCGTTGTCCTCGTACACATTGGACCACTTGATGGCCATGTCCATGCCCGGAGGGGGTCCCTTCTTCTTCTCGGGCTCCGGGGTGTAGCTCTCCGGAGGGGGCACAGCGTTGGTCTTCCATGGCTTGAACTCTCTGGCGGGCTTTAAGTGGCACAGGAAAAAAAACAGGATGTATGATAATAATAATAATAATAATAATAATAACAATAACAATAATATAATCAACACATGATTAAAAGATGAACATATTTAGTTAATTGCAGATCTACTGTCAACAATTCAGTAAGAATAAAACTAGATAGTTTCCAGGAAATTAACTGTTTTACCTGACAATCCTTAGAGCTAAAGCAACTATTTATAAAAATTTAAAAAATCTGTATTTTTATTCAATACTAATACTTTATATTATATTATTATATTGTTTATATTATTGTTCATATATATATATATATATTTGTATAGTTCTCATCTTGCACATGTATCTTGTGGATATGAAACTAATATTTACAGAAGTATCAACGAAAATAACGACATCATAACGGTGGACTTAAATCCAATATGAAGAGGTCTCATTTGTCGAGTCTTGTAATAATTCATGGTGTTAATCTGGAATCAATGGGTCACATTACAGTCCAGTTATTTAGTCTAATCGTTTAATTATCATATTACTCTTACTAGTTTTATAATTACCTTTTACTACATTACTGCATAACCTGTAGACACAGTTTATACATGTGACTTATTAGAATTGTCGACCACAGCATTGTACTTCCTTTTATAATGTTATATTCCGATATTTTACTGCTGCACTTGCACTATTCAGTGTGCTACATTATATTTAGACTTTGATGTCCTTTATTCTTTATATATTAGCTGAATAGCTCCCATGGCACTATTTTTATCCGGGTGCAGATATACACTTTTTTTAAAATAACTTCATAGACCTAACAATGTGATTGCCAAAAACTGCTTCACTGTCATTGGTGTGCATGTGTAAAATAAAATAACTTGAAACTTTCTCATCAATATGTGAAAGAAAACAGGTATTAATTAACTCCTTAAAATAGATGCTGACGAGTCAAAGTCAAGTCCCACGTCTCATATATAAGAGACGTGCCATTGTTTTTGTTTTACATTCCTTATGGTGCACATTTAAAAAAGAAAAGCGAGACATGACTATAAACACTGTTGTTGTTGTTTTGTCATGCGTATGAGGTGTTTACATGTCCAACAGCTGATTATCCTGGTTGCATAATGACAGGAATACATCCTCGAGTCACCTGCTGCACGCCACCTCGCCTGCTTTGCACACTGCAGAGCTACAACTCAGGAATTCAAAGCATGTACTTCATCATCATCATCATCATCACTCATCAGCATACCGTACCAGCTATTGATCAGACGTGTGGTGTACGACCACGTACTTACGATGCAACATGAGATCCATCCTTTAAAGTGAATACCTGTGTGGTGCTCATCCATTGACGTCACAGGCAACCATTGCTGACATTATTCGGCGTGCAGTGGTAATTGTAACGCTTTCCCCCCCCGGATGGCAAGAGTTCAAACGTATCGTGTAATGTTGACACCGCCTCTCCGATGTCCCGACAGCTCGTAACGTGACACGTTCAAAGACATCACGTCAACGGGGATGTCTTTAAATACCCACCGCACTGGCCCCCTTTTTTTACATTTTTTATGAACGAGTATCGGTTACCGTTAATCCGGTGAGGTGTCACGTTGCACACGTTCACACTGGGGCTAACGGTGACGTCAACAACGTTAAGTTGTATTAACGTGTGTGTGTTTTTTGTACCTCCTCCGGAGCTTTGACCGTGAGGCTCTCCCAGTCGATCTCCTTGTTCAGCGGGTTGTAGAGGAAGGCGGGCTTGGACACGGAGCCGAACAGCTCGTCGGGTTTGGGCAGCGGAGCTCCGCCGGCGGCTCGTTTGGTGCCGTGTTGGGAGGACTGGGCTCCGCTTCCCGCAGCATCCGTCCCGGCTTTCTTCTTCCGACTTTCTCCCTCCTCGTCGGAGTCGCTGACATCGCTGCTGTCGCTCAAATCGTCGTAGCTCGAAAAGAAACCGAGAGAGCTGGACTTCTTTTCTTCTGTCATTTTTACCGGGGCTCGTAGTTTTATTTAGATAATAAATCGACAACCGGTTTCTGTAAGAAACAATTAATACTACGACTGTAAAGCTATTCGGTTAGGCTGGGATTAGTGCCTGTAAACCCTACTCCATTTTGAATCAGCCTCCAAGAGACTCGTAAAGTAAGTGAGTAGTGTCGTGGCGACTGTCGTAAAGCGGTTTCATTCAAGGAGCAAGCCGAGTAAAACCCGTAAAAAGTAAATAACAAACTACTTTTGGATTTGTTTTTGCAAAATAAACGACTTTCTATCTTCAATTTATTTGCATTTGTATTTTATGACATTGTATCTGCAAACAGCCACACATTTGGTGTTATATATATATATATATATGTATATATATACATATACATATGTATATGTATATGTATAAATATATATATATGGCGCTTCAGACATGCTATAGCTGTCACCCACATATTCTCCAGGTGTAACTGTTACACTTTTAAATTATTCAAGTTGCACTGAAACATGATATTTTAACATGGACTCTTTTTTTTACTGTGATCATGTGAGACATGTTGTCAGATTAATGGGCATAACAACACACATACTAGATTTAAAGACAGTTCATACACATTTACTATAATGTATGAACATGTCATCTCTGACAGTGTATTGAAAATAAATAACCAATACAAATGCTGTATAACCGCTTCTATAAAGCACAGCATTAGAACAACTAAGATTATTATTGTTGAAAGCTTTATCGTGCAATCAAGTGATACAATCTGGCTGCATAAAATGAGCTGACTGATCATATTCCAGTTTACTTTATTCAATGTGTTTTAACATTATAACCCTACAACAAAACAAAAGTAATCAGTTATCCTATTAGATCTACATTTGCTTCTAGAATCAACTAAAATATGTGCACACATTTAATTTATCATTACCGCTAGATTAGTCGAACAAATCAGCAATTTTTCATTTGAGCCCCAAAGCATTATTAAAGTTTTTTTGTTAAATACTGCATTGACACTGTTTGACCACTAGAGGGCAGTATCGTTCCACAAATGAGCCAATTGAGAAACGAAGCAAAGAACTGATAAAAACTGAACAGACCACTAGTTCTACTATTGCCTGCACATTGTTCACGCTGGTGTGCAACTATACATTTATATGAAATAAATATTGACTATAGACTCTTGACCCTTCACCACACATACATAATCTATCATGCATCATGGTTACTCATGTTAAGATGCTCATTCAGTGAATATTAATTGTCCGATACCGTTACTTGGACCTGCCGCCTTCAAAACACTCAAGAATTCAGAGGGTCACGTCTCTTCTTGTGATGATTTAGAGCAGTTCAGAGAACCTAAACAGTTTGTCTTGGGTTTTTGGAAGTCTGCTAGACTCAGAGGGGCCAGTCGATTGCCCTTTTACAGGTCAAACAACGACTAAAATGTTCATATAAATGATATACTGCTCTCCATTCCCTCTTCTCTTCCTCTCCCTCCCCCTCGATGCTCAATACTAACAACACAGAATATATATATATATATATATATTGTTGTTGTTGTTGTTGTCTAACCTCTTTCTTGTTGTGATTTTTGGGGCTTTATTTCAACACTCTCGTGCTCCTTAGTAAATTTACGACACATTCTTGGAGCCTATAGCTCCTAGAGGTCCCTGTCCTTCTCATCCTCATTGTTCAGCGTCAGCGTTCAAGATCTACGTGTCTTAAAACGAAAGATGTTGTGAGATAATTTAACTTTTTTACCCCCAGTACAGTTTCCCTTGTTTTCCTGAAATGCGTGCAGATTGTGAAGCAAAAAAAAAGACATTTGAAATAATTTTATATAACTAATGCAACAAGTTATTTGGCCTTTCATAATTCGCTCTTCCCTCTTACCAGGCCCACTAGGACGCTATGAGACTCCATTTGCTCCCATATTTACTGATATTTGTCTTCTTTTTCTGATCATATTGTGGGATTTCAAAAATTTTAAGGCTAAACAGATTATAAATCCAGCGGGGGATGATACTGTTTTATAGCGGGGGGCCAATTGGCCCCTTTCTTTTGTTTTGTTTTTCTTTCCAATCTCTCCAAAGAAACTGCCCATGATATGAGAAATTCCCCATGGAGGTGAAAAGCCACACCTCTTCATGTCTCTGTTTAATCTAGCCATTCATAATATCTTGAATGTCTACATTTTATCTATCGGCTCAGTTCATCCGTGACAGAACGTCAGTGGGTAGTTTACTCTTCGCAAATACAGAAGTTTTATTCAGTCTTTTTCTCTTCTAACCTCTCCCTAATTAAGAAAGAAATATTGACTAATTTTCGCCGACTACGACTTTTTCCTTAAAATAAACCCTGTTGGTCAACAGAAAGTATCCCTTAATATGTTTTATAACACATTGGGGGATTCTGAGCATCTGCAGGACATATTGGTGATTTTATGTTACAGGCTTACAGCCCTCTTTAGGCACAATCAAGCTGTTTAAAACAAATCTATATATCATTGTTTGTGATTGGTTGTAGGGGAAATACCCTTTAATATGTTTTAACTTAATCACCTCATACGAGTTAAAACAGCCAACCAAAAGTCGTTGCAACCTCTGGCTGATGCCACTAAGGTGACCTTTGACCTCAAGCTTTGTTGATGTAGTGGGATGACACAGGAGGTAGAACAGAGACCTTAAAAAGGTTCATGAGAAGAACTGAAGCGGATGTCAAGCTGACCGTCATTTCCAATGTCTGTGATTTTGTTTATTTTGAGAAGTCAAGTTTGGTCCAAACAGCATTTCTATACATTCAATTTATATATACAAATATGAATAGTCTGTTACAGCCAAGAGTTGACAAAATGTAAGACCTAGTTAAAGTTGAATTATTGTCTGTACTCATAAACGATAATTTGGTGACGATCATATAAACTAAAATAAAATATCAGTTTTATTCTGTGAAAAGGGGCATTAGAAATTGATTCAATTATTGTTATCATGCATATCATTTATCAGTTGAAATATAATAGGAATACAATTTTCTTTGATCTACTATTCATATTTCTTGTGCAACATGCAGCAACCCATCTAATTGTCTCAGCAACACCTGTGGAAACGAAATATTTATGCTCCCTTTTTTCTTCCAGCATTAACCGAGATAAATGTCATCACTCCTTTTATCTTCTTCCATCTCTTTTTTTTCTCCATTTCAATCCAATAATGATATGATTAACTGGAAAATCGCTGAGGTGTAAATAACATGTGGCGTCATGACAGGTTTTTTTTCTTCTTCTTTTTCCAGAGAGAAAGACTCAGCTGTAGCCAAGAGGCGACATTCATGTTAAAACATGCATTTTCCATAAAAATACACGGTGCGCGTGAACGCATTGTCAAAATTGTGCATATTCACCACCATTCACAGCATTTTCCTTCTTTCCAGTCCATCCCTCTCGTCTCCCTCTATACCTCTGCTCTCTATTTATCTCAGCGGCCATTTCAAACCCGAGAGGTGACATTCTTGTTGCTCGTTACATTAACTCCGGGCTCTGTTTGCACTGCGGCCTGTCGGGGCTCGTGGCCGGACGGCGTAACGGGATCCGACGGATGTGGCGCAAGAAGAAGAAGGAGAAGAGAGAAAAAAAGAGTGAGAGACGGCGGAAGAAGAGAAAAAACGAGAAAGAGAGAAGAGACGAGGGGGGGCTGAGGGTGGAGGAGGTGTGGGAGATCTGGGTCAAAAGGACAGTTTGGCGGGTGTGTGGGCAGGGGCAGGGGGGGGGGTGCCGGGGTGGGGGGGTGATCATCCCCATCACATGTTCCACGGCGCCCTGCAGCGTGGACGACTCAACCCCATGCCCTTCCTGATGCTTTGATTTCCACCGCTCTACAGCCTCTACGACATGCCCAAACAGACACCACACACACACACACACACACACACACCACTTGAGTTCTCGAGTCTCGACGATACACTCCGATCAGACCCATTCAGTCAAAAGCACAAGTTAACCCTCCTGTTACCTTAGGGTCAATTTGACCCCATTCAATGTTTAACGTCGGTGTTCTTTGGGGTCAATTTGACCCCAGGCTGTTTTTCACTGTGTCAAACATATCAGAAATATCAACTTTTTTATATATTTAAAGGGCTATTTAGGTAGTCAACAAACAAACATAAAGTAGCTCACACTTAAACTTGGAAAACAATATTAATTCTAATAATTTTCTGGAGGTTTTAATTGCTGGGGTCAAATTGACCCCGAGGGTAAAATATGTCAGTAAATATAAAGGTAACAGGAGGGTGAAACATTGAATGGGGTCAAATTGACCCTAAGGCAACATGAGGGTTAAAGGAGTGTGTGAGTGGCAGGATTTTTTATTTTTATTTTTAAAACTGCTCTCCAGTCTATGATGGAACGTTAGAATAAGTGCTTACTGTATGAGGTAACCGCACTGTCAGCTTTTGATTATGGGTCTTCATTGTCTCCATGTTCAACGACGTTAACAGCTCACCCCCTGCTCCCAAAATATGTAACATTTGATTTGAGCTACATTCACAACTTGTTACCGCTCATTGTCTGACGATCAGTCCGCGGTCGTCCACTTTAACTTATTTTGGCTCTTGGCTCTTATGCCTTTCCTTGTAAAGCTCTTCGTGGTTGTCCAATTCTATTCCCAAAACATGAAATGTTTCTATTTCTCTTTGGCAGATGTAAATATTCTTTTGAAAGTATAGTCTGAAGATGTTTTTTTGTCAAAAGCTACTCTGAATGATAAAATTCGACACCGCGAACCGGATGGTTTTGCTCTCCAATCCCGACTCAAAAGCTAACATTTGCTTTAATATTTCAAATCAAATGGTTGTTAAATCCCGTCTTGACTATTTCTCGACAGATAAGAGAGAGAAAATAAACTGGACGAGGTTAACTCTGACTGCAAATCAGATCAGTCCTGTCCGCCGATCATCTCGAGAAGAAGAATACTTTAATTAAGAGTCGAGAGCCATGGTCTTGAGAGAAGATCTGAAGCACAGATACATGGAGCCGTTCCACCTCCTACTGTTGCACTTTCCATATTGAAAGCCATTCCACATTTTCAAAGGCTGACGCTTTTTCAAGCTCTAATCTGATAAATTCACAAGGAAAAAACTTACGTAAGAAACATTCTCCAACCAAACAGCTGTCATTTGTTTCTAGCTAACGGCCAAAAACAATCTGCAGTAGGCCTATGGCCTCAAGTCAGGAATTAAATGTAGGTATTACTGTACAATATATTTACTTTTTGACATGATGGGTCATCTATAAAAGACTTGTAACTTTTAACTATAGCGGGTAATTATGTTCTGTCTTTGTCAGCTGTTTGCACTTGACAAGATGTCGAAAAATACATGCTTGACATTCTTCATTCGCAAAACCAGTGCAAAGAGTGTACATAAACCCTGAAAACCCAAATGTGTAATTGTCTATTTTGTTTTTGTTTAATTATTGTATTAATTTCAAGGCATAATTGATCGCAAAAGGATATTTTTGTTTGTGCCAATACTTCCGGTTGTCCACTTCCAGTTCCGGTTAAATCCGTGCAATCCGCCACATCCACTAGGAAGCATCTCAAAAGGCAATGCCGTGAGTTCTTGGCAATGTATATTTATATTAGCGCTCTAAAAAATGCAACGTTTGTGAATGTAGACTGAGTGTTAGTATTGTTTTCGTTTTCAGTTCCCCCAGAAGCATGTTGAAGGGCAAAGAGTGACAGGAAATGGTTCAACTCTGTGAGTTTCGACACACTGCACGAGAAGACTACAGTTATTTTAAAACTCCAGATAAAGATAGATCGCCGTAATTCAGTTTTCGAGGTTCTTCCTGTCTGTACGCTAAGCTAAGCTAATCGCCAAACTACGCTAGTCCATAAACTTCATATCTAAAAGACAGATTTCAATCTTCTTATCTATTCTTCGCAAGACTAGACACGACTCCCAAATTGTCTTAACTGTTCCTTTCAACATGAACCAATAACTTCTACAGCCTCGGCTATACGGCCAAATGCTAACAGCGTGACGGCGGTGTGTTCCAGTCCTTCTCCCGCTGTAGGCCGCTGTGTGATGGGAAAGGATTGGGGGGCACATTTCACACCTTGGGGGTAGCTTGGTGGGGGGTTGATGAACAGAGTGCACCTGGTTGACAGTCGAGGTCCCCCCCCCCCGACCCTCCGTGGTCTGGACGAGGTTTACGGATCAAAGCGGGGGGTAACCCCTACTTCATCCAGTCATGCACAATCTCCCACAACTCCTTTTCCTCTGCTTCTTCTTCAACAAAATACTCTCTATCAAAAAATACCCCCCCCCGCCCTACCCACCGCCTCCCCGTTCTTGAACTACCTGTTTCCCCCCCCAGATGCCCATTTTTGAACCCTGGAGCTCTCTGCGGTGAGATTTTCCGACTCATTAGCTCTGCTCAGTCGAGTGGAGAAGCCGTGCGGATTTTCTTCCAGCCAAGTTCATCAACCCAGCCGGTTGGCTCCGACTGCGAGGCGATAAGACGGAGAGGGACCCCCGCCGGGAGACTTTGTTATGTCAGTTATAAGAGCGCTCCTCTTGGCAGCAGGTGTAGAGATTCACAGATGTCCCTCAGTTGGATATTTACAGGAAGAACTCAGAGCCTTGACACCTGAACTCGGATTAGGACTGAATACAAGGAGAGTTTAAATCGCAGGATTGTTGAGATAAATTGGAATAATTAGCAGATTACTGCTTCGTTTGACCCATTTCTGGACTCTTGTCTCACATGCTGCTCATAAATAGTGGAGGCCTTATTTATCTTGGTCCGGGAGCCATTTTTAGAAAAAATAAAGCATGCAAACAACAGGGCTTTTGCAGAAATAGCCCCCGTTGAAAGGGGAAGATCAAGTGTCCTTGTTTCTATGCTGTAAAATAAATGCAGTCGACAAGCAGCCGGAGTCTGAATGAGAACACGGTTAACCCTGAAACACCAATAAAAGTGACACAAAGCTCACACAGGAAATAGAAATGAGCATGAAAATCAGACACAGGACATAAAAACTATCCCCCCCGCCCCCCCCCCCCTCCATTTCATAACTTTGCCATCTTGTTTTGTTTGAGTGCATTTCCTACAATTGAGCATTCGTTTTCCTTTGTGTTGTCCAGAGAAGAATGCACGTCAGTGTGTAAATACACCAGCAGGCACTTCACAGAACATGCGGGCCGCAGATAATAGCTGGAAGCTTTCATCCGGTGTTGCCTTTTTTCCCCCCCGTTTTCCCCCGTTTGTTTTTAGGAAAAGTGTTCGCAGCTCTTAAATCGATCACTTTCTAGATCTACAAAGAGATTTATTTCCATTTAATTCACGTTTTGGAATGTCACACAGACCTTCATGTTGTTTTGCTTTTGGAGTTTGGACATGAACATGATTTGGACTGGATTGCCAGTGTTTTGATTGAAAAACACCCAATTTAAAGCTGGTGATTTTTTCCTTTTCTTTTTTTTTCCTTTGGTGGAACCACAATATGGATTATGCATTTTTGCCAGAATTCAGCATTGTTGGTTGCACTGTTGGTCATTAGCTATCCACACGCAGGATTCACATGCACCAAAATGCAAGTTGCGATCGACTCGGCCGTGTAAACCTAGCACAGAGAAGCTCTGATTAGAACACACACACATCGAGAGAGCTCAGGTAAGAGTTACTCCACTATGTCTCCACATTTTATTTTATTTTCCTGGACACTTTTTAACCTGCTGGAAATTCACTTTAGTCACTGCCTTATATATATAAATATATATATATATATATATATATATATATATATATATATATATATATATATATGTTGTTTATATGTCTGTATATTTAGTATTTTAGTATTAGTATTTAGTATAGTTCTTGTGTTTTGTGTTTTATTTTTATTTTTTATTAATGCTCTAATGTCTGCTGTGACCGTGAAATGTCCCCACTGTGGGACTAATACAGGAATATCTTATTTCTAACAAATAGTTATTTTTTGCAATACCAATGCTCTGAGTGCCACATAATAGAACATTTTAAATTTTTGAAAATAATCTACCTTTCCTTTACATTTTTGATCATCTCTGAAAGGGCTATTAATATTCTCACCATACTCCAATAAAGCATATTCCCCAAAAGTATCCACCTGTTCCTGTACAAGTCCTTTCAAAACCAGTTGGATAACCTGAAAGATAAGTCATTTAGACAAGATTTTCACAAACAACATTGTAGCAAATGTTATTAAATAAGATTTACTACATTTTGTTCATATGAAAAGTGCTCAGTTCCAAAAGAAAAAGATAAGATGATAATGAGGATGAGTAGATTAAGTTTATTACATAATACAACCACAGCTGACACAGCCACAGTGGTGGCCGGTGTAATGTTTGGGTTTCCATGAAGTCCTGTGTCCAGCAGAGCTAGTCCACTCAAAACAGTCTGGAAGTCGTGATGGCGATGACCTCTCGGAGACTTCTTTTTAATATCAACGTTAGCAACAGGATATGTTTCCAGACATTCATGTTGTTTTAATCACTACGAAACATCTATTCATCTTCCCATGTAACGTATGAAGACAAGTTGTCGGGAGTCCTACTGGGCCAGATGCTCTGAGCAAAAAAAAACCTCTGGGGTCCCAGTCTGGTCTTTGTTTCTGTCAATAACTAACAAGTCTTCAATTTACATCTCAAAAAGTAAATTATAGAATGATAACATTTCAAATTTGTTGTTGTTGTTGTACATTCAGATTCAGATGTATTAATATAAACCCTAAATACCTGTAGGCTCTTAGTTTTAAGCCAATTCGTTCATAATGCAGATGTGAAAATGTTAAACTTACACCCAGGACTTGGTCTAACCTTACACCCAGGACTTAGTCTAACCTTACACCCAGGACTTAGTCTCACCTTACACCCAGGATATGGTCTAACCTTACACCCAGGACTTGGTCTAACCTTACACCCAGGACTTAGTCTAACCTTACAACCAGGACTTAGTCTCACCTTACACCCAGGATATGGTCTAACCTTACACCCAGGACTTAGTCTAACCTTACAACCAGGACTTAGTCTAACCTTACACCCAGGACTTAGTCTAACCTTACACCCAGGACTTAGTCTAACCTTACACCCAGGATATGGTCTAACCTTACACCCAGGATATGGTCTAACCTTACACCCAGGACTTAGTCTAACCTTACACCCAGGACTTAGTCTAACCTTACACCCAGGATATGGTCTAACCTTACACCCAGGACTTAGTCTAACCTTACACTCAGGACATGGTTTAACCTTACACCCAGGATATGGTCTAACCTCACACCCAGGATATGGTCTAACCTTACACCCAGGATATGGTCTAACCTTAGACCCAGGACATGGTCTAACCTCACACCCAGGATATGGTCTAACCTCACACTCAGGACATGGTCTAACCTTAGACCCAGGATATGGTCTAACCTTACACCCAGGACTTAGTCTAACCTCACACCCAGGATATGGTCTAACCTCACACTCAGGACATGGTCTAACCTTACACCCAGGACTTAGTCTAACCTTACACCCAGGATATGGTCTAACCTCACACTCAGGACATGGTCTAACCTTAGACCCAGGACATGGTCTAACCTCACACCCAGGATATGGTCTAACCTCACACTCAGGATATGGTCTAACCTCACACTCAGGACATGGGCTAACCTTACACCCAGGACATGGTCTAACCTTACACCCAGGATATGGTCCAACCTTACACCCAGGACATGGTCTAACCTTACACCCAGGATATGGTCTAACCTCACACTCAGGACATGGTCTAACCTTAGACCCAGGTAGGTAAGTAATCAAGTCTTTATTCAAGGTCAACAGTGCACGCATTCCCTCTGGATGTCTCTGATTTAGGGTCATGGAGAGAACGTGAAAAACACTAAAAGTTCTTTGAGCCTCTTCACTCACGCTGCTAGACCTTTGGCTTCTGACCCTCTTGTTCTTTTTTAAATCCAAGAAACAACCTAAATCCTAGCTCTTTAATGTCGATGTAAGACAGATGGTATCCTGGACTGCCTACACATGACGAGGTAATGATGAGGATCCTCTTGCTGCGAGCCGGACTCACCGAAGGCGGCTGTGTAGCCCTGATAGCAAACACATGAGGTAGCGGTGATTGCCCATCTGTGTCTGGGCCTGGCTTTATAACCTGTGTAGCCGGCTGACAGGTGGTATTACTTTGCCCCAGTGGACAGACGGGCTATTTTTTGCCTTGGTGACACGAGACAGCTGATGGATAGAAAAGTGTCGGAGCATAAACTAGTCCTGACATGCAAGGGGACAAAAGGTCCTTACCACCCACGGGTTGCTGGTAAAAAGAAGCTTAGAGTGGAAATTTACTAAAACATGACCTCATTGCTTTCCTATTTATGAATTGTTTTACCTTTAAAGTCTCTATAAGCAATATTGTTCTGGGAAACTAAAAGATAAGTATCATTGTAGTTCCTCTCAGCTCAGACCCTCAGCAAAAAAAAGAAAAGTGAAGGATTTAAGGGCTGGAGTTAGTGAAGACGCAGAATGTTTTTTATATATAATGCTGCTTTGAATCTGCTGAATGTGCAAATCCACTTGAAACGTCATTATGTGAGTGTTTGGGATAAGTATGTCATCTTTTATGAGTTTGAAACACAGATTAAAGTGATCAAAAGTACATTATTTGAAAGAAACCAGCCATATATTGAATGCTTCTTGTTCATGTCGTCTTCTCCTCCTTTGGGTCGTTACTGTGGAAACCAAGGTCTCCTTCAGTCGTATAAATGCATGTTGCCGCCCCTCTGAAACTGGCAACGATCTCCTGCGCAGTTGTTTCTAATCTTCAGCAGACAGAACACGTTGTTTTTTGTGTGTTGGCTCTCAAAAGAAACACATAGTAAATCTGTTTTCCATCGTTTTGCGTTTGAAGTTTCGGAGTGGATACACTCGGCCCTCTCCAAGCGTCTGCACGGCAGCGGTTTCATGCACAGGTACAGGAGAAGAGAGGAAGAAGAGCTTGAGAGAGGAAGAAGTTCTTGCTTTTCACTTAGGTGGCCTCACAGGGTCCACAACTATCCTGAAAGACAGATATTAATCATCAAAACATGCACATGTGTGAAAGCAATAAACCCGTAGACTTGGGGGGAAAAACAATCCGGATGTTTCCCAATGTCCTCTTCCTCTGGTTTCTCCGAGCACTCCACTCAAAGAAAGTGTCAGATAGTATTTTAAACATTCAGCATGTTTGTTTAAATAGTGTGCATTCAGAGAAAACTCTATTAATTTTTTTTGTCTTTTCTTGTGATAATCTTGATCTTGTTGGCAGTTAACCTGCCTTCATGGCTAAGGATGCTAAAGTCAAATAAAAATAAAAAACTTTGTAAAACCAAAGAAGAAGAGTTGAAAAGGACTCTGTTTGCCGAGCTCTGCAGAAAGCATCACATGTTGAAAAAACCCCAAACCTGGTGGTCTATTTCCACAGAGCCACCATGCTCACGTCTGATGTTGTGACTGCGATAGGAAACCGTAGCACCTTTTTAAAAACATCCTAATCTCTTCCCTTTGGACGGAATAACTGATATGACGATGTGAGAAATCCGTTCGCTCCACGATAAAAATAATAATAATAATGCATTTCATTTTTATCGCACTCTTCCTTCAAAGAATCTCAGAGTGCCACACATATAGTGAAAACAAATAAAACCGATTAAAACATCGTTAAAGCAACCCATAAAAAAAAAAAAAAGAAGAATGTAATAGCTGACAATAAATTAACTCAAGGTAAAAAATGCCTTCCTGAATAAAAAGGTTTTTAGGCCAGTCTTAAAAGAGTTCAGTGTCTGAGTTGCCCTCAGGTGGTCGTGGCGCTGCCGAGCAAAAGGCCCGGCCGCCCATGAAAGACAACGATCGTTGTCTTTCAGTGAAAAAAAGGGGGAGGAGAAATGATGAGAAATGATGAGGAGTTTGTCTTCCCCAGAACAACCCGCTGCTAAAAGCCATAATTAAATGTAGAATGATGGTCGACTGAGAGTGATGTGCGTGGGGGTGGGGGGAGGGGGAGGGGGGTTGCCCTGACATTTTATGTGCATTTGCGGTAAGAGCAGACATGTGACATGTTTATATCTCGGAGATGCGTCACTTGGCTGGTGTAAAGTATCCCTCCCCCCCAAACTGCTCTGCAAAGCATCTCAGCGCGGCCACGTTTAGTTTAGCGTTTGGGAAATTGCACTTCAAATATTATCAAATGTGAATTTTCCACAAATTGGTCACGGTAACCGCTTGGAAGCCTTCCCAGAGTCGTAAAAAGCCCATTTTTCAGTAGACGCTTGTCTCGTGCCCTGATAACAAGCCGGAGCTTAAAGGAATAGTTTCTTCCTTGCTGAGAAGAAAATGAGTCGATTGAGTCGATTCTGTCGCGTAAATATAAAAGTTACTTCCTGGCTAACTTAGCTTAGCATAAAAGACGGAACAGCTTTCCTGGTTGTGTCCAAAGGTAATAAAAGTCTTCTTTACGTTAAGATAAGTTGGCCAGATGCTGCGAATATCTTCATACAGACATTCAATTCAGTTTATTTTATATAGTCCAATATCACAATTACGAATTTGCCGAATTTACAATCTGTACACATACGACATCCCTGACCTTTGACCTCACATCGGATCAGGAAAAACTCCCCAAAAAACAGGAACAAATCCTTTTACAGTGAAAACATTTCTTAAGAAACCTTCAGGAGAGCAACAGAAGAGGATCCCTCTCCAGGATGGACAGGAGAATAGACGTCATGTGACCAGAATGAAGCGTTACAGAGTTACATAATTCAATGAATATGGCAAAATGTATGAATAGTTCATAGTAAGCATGGTTCACGAAGGGGCGGGGGAGGGGGGGGGGGAGATGAGCTCACAACTCTCGTCAGTAAAATAAAAATGAATGAATGCATTCTTCCAACACTCTATACTGCATAATACTCGTGTTTTATGTAATTTCCCTTTGCTTTAATGGTTCCAGTGAAGTCATCGGGAGAGATGAAAGGATTTCTGCAGCACACACACACACGACATGCTTATTAAGGATTCGTGAGATTTCAAAACACAACAATGGTTTTCTTTGTGATCTTCAGAATCTCGACACGTTATCCCCGGCGCGCGGGAAGATTATCGTCATCGACGCCGGCTTCACTTTACACAGAAAAAATAAATACGGGATCAGGTCTAAATTACCCACGGCCTAACGGTATCACCGGGAGATAAGACGGAACATGCCTTTCAAGCCATTCTCTCAACCCTCTCGAGAAATGAAAAGGGATTTTTGTATGAGGAACATTGTAGTGAGCAAGCATAAAGCCGCTCTCTGTTCCACGGCCAACTCCTCGGAGAATTCAAGCCAGACAGAGGAGCAGCTCCAGAGATGAAAGTGAGGTCAAGGTGGCTTTTACCCTCCTCTTCCCGAGGCTTCTCCTCTTCTCTCTTCACCCCAAACTGAGAGCAGACAGAATTCAAATTATATAGTTAAACGCTTGTAGAGTTGTATTGTTTTTTATATATACACTTGCACATGTAAATAAGAAAGTCTATGTTTTATAAACTAATACATAAGAAAGCTATGATCATCAATAAAGGATCTATTCCAGAGTGAATATTCTCTATTGTGCTCTAATACATACCGGTAGTTATTATTCTCTATTACAGTTATTATTCTCGATTACATAGTTATTATTCTCCATTGCATTATATTTCATAGTTAATATTCTCTATTGCGCTCTATTACATAGTTATTATTCTCTTCTACATAGTTATAATTCTCTACTGCGCGTTATTATTCTCTATTACACAGTGAATATTCTCCATGGTGCTCTATTACATAGTTATTATTCTCTATTACATAATAATTCTTCTCTATTGCGCTTTAATACATAGTTAATATTCTTTATTGAGCTCTAATACATAGTTATTATTCTCTATTACATAGTGAATATTGCCCATTGTGCTCTATTAATATTCTCTATTTCATAGTTATTATTACCTATTGTGCTCTAATACATAGTTATTATTCTCTATTACATAGTTAATATTCTCTATTATATAGTTATTATTCTCTATTGTGCTCTAATACATAGTTAATATTCTCTATTACATAGTTATTATTCTCTAATACATAGTTATTATTCTCTATTACATAGTTATTATTATATATTACATAGTTTATATTCTCTATTATATAGTTATTATTCTCTATCACTTAGTTAATATTCTCTAATACATAGTTATTATTCTCTATTATATAGTTATTATTATATATTACATAGTTTATATTCTCTATTACATAGTTATTATTCTCTATTACATAGTTATTATTCTCTATCACTTAGTTAATATTCTCTATTATATAGTTATTATTCTCTATTACATAGTTATTATTCTCTTTTATATAGTTATTATTCTCTATTAAATAGTTATTATTCTCTATTACATAGTTATTATTCTCTTTTATATAGTTATTATTCTCTATTACATAGTTATTATTCTCTATTAAATAGTTATTATTCTCTATTACATAGTGAATATTTGTTCTCCCAGGTTTCTAGTGGTCTTGCCATCCCCTGTGGCTATAACTGTAACAGGCTGTTTAGTAACAGCGTGCAGGTTAATGGAGGATAACAGTGAAGAGAGCGCTATCAAGTTGAACTAAAGAAAGATTCCCATCCCATCTGTGGTCGTAATAAAAAACACTCTGGACCAAAGATGTTTCCAGAGTCAGATCAGACGGATAGGAAACCACCAGGATACATTGGAGTGGGACATCCACATCCACAGTATACACAGCAAAGTGCCTTACGTCTTACTCGGCACATTTTTTCTTTCTTTTTCCTGTTCTCCTTTTTTTTCTCGCGAGGCCGTTGTTTCTTTCTTGGCGAAAGTCGGATTCAAGTACAGGCACTGCACTCGGTTCCCCAGTACAGTTAATGGTAATTGATGGTGTTGAGGAAACCATCAATTATTTCTCATTCATCTAACAACGTGAGTCATTTATCTTCGTGGAAGATGTGATTTTAGAGCGCATTAGTGTGCCAGAGGTTGACAGACGGACAGTTTTCTGTAGGTTGACTTCTGCTCGACATGTGCGAGACTAATGACATGACACTAATGACCCCTCTGTTCATGCTGGCAACCGGTCGGAGAAGTGAAAGAAGGAAGCACTTCCCGGCGACTTCCTTACAATAGAGCGACAATATCTCGCAGAATCGGTAACTTCTATTAAATCACTTCATTTTTATACAACTGCTTTTAAGTGATGTCACCCTTTTCATGCAGTTCTTTGGTTCCCCTAATTTAGTTTGTCTGTTCTTCTATATTTTGTGTTTTTCTATTCCATTCTTGTGTTAATTACTTATATAACATGGTCTCTTTTGCCTCCTGTAATTTCTGAAATGTTTACTTGTATTGACGTTATGTTGTGTCTTGATTCTCTGTAAACCCTGTTTTTAAAGTTGCTGTATAAATAAAGTTATTATATTATTAATATAAAACACACGTTCACGGATTAAATGAATGATAAAAGACCTACGCTTTCTTTTTAAATTAAAACGCGATCTAGGAAATTGTTCATTCGCGTTTATAAAGGTGCTGTATAAATAAAGTTATTATTAGAATATTATTAATATAAAACACACGTTCACGGATTAAATGAATGATAAAAGACCTACGCTTTCTCTTTAAAACGCGATCTAGGAATTTGTTCGAATGAACCAATCAACTAACCAGAGAATATTTAAAGGGCCACCGCTTTACAAACGTGTCTCCGGAGTGGAAATGAAAAAGGCAAAACATGAGGCAACACCACCTCCCATGCATGTGCAGGGTGTGTGTTCCCCCTCCATGACCTCTCACCACCCAACATGACCCCGCAAGGGGACTTTCACTTTCTCTGCACAATGTAACATAAGTGAGTCTTTTGGTAGAAGCGTTAGCTAAATAAAATATAGAATATAGACCATTGCTACAGCTGTAGCGGACCAAAGTCGGACAACAGTGAAGCGTACTGGTGTTTCCACAATTTCCTTTATATATGTTCAGTCATGAGCCTTGTTGACGAACATCAATTTAAAAGTTTCGCTTTTTTCATTTAATTTCCAGAAATCACCGTAAGAGCTACACTACCGTTCAAAAGTTTGGGATCACTTAGAAATGACTTTATTTTTCAAAGTAAAGCACTGTTTTTTCAATAAAGATAACATTAAATTAATCAGAAATACACACTATACATTGTTAATGTGGTAAATGACTATTCTAGGTGGAAGTGTCTGGTTTCTAATGAAATATCTCCAGAGGTGTATAGAGGCCCATTTCCATCAACGATCACTCCAGTGTTCTAATGGTACATTGTGTTTGCTAATCGCCTTAGAAGACTAATGTCTGATTAGAAAACCCTTGTGCAATTATGTTAGCACAGCTGAAAACAGTTATGCTGGTGATATAAGCTATACAACTGGCCTTCCTTTGAGCTTGAAGTTTGTAGAACAAAATTAATATTTCAAATATTAATCATTATTTCTAACCTTGTCAATGTCTTGACTATATTTTATATTCATTTGATAAATAAAAGTGTGATTTTTCATGGAAGACACAAAATTGTCTGGGTGATCCCAAACTTTTGAACGGTAGTGTATATGGAAGAAATAAAACAGAAATGAGCTCTTACCAGTGTAAAAAATAATTAGATGACGTTCATATAGACATTTTAACATTAATCACAACGTGTTTTCTTTATTAAAGGGCACATTTAGCTAAAATCTAGCATTAGCATCTTATCACAATACATTTTTAGAAGTTAATTAAAAAATAAAGTCACGAATGAGTAATACTATCAGTAATACCATAAATAATACTATTAGTAAGTACCATGCAAGTGCCACTGAAGTGCTAATTTGTTTTTATTCAAGTTATAGTTGCAGTTAGAGTCAACACACACACACACACACACACACACACACACACACACACACACACACACACACACACACACACACACACACACACACACACACACACACACACACACACACACACACACACACACACACACACACACACACACACACACACACACACACACACACGCACGCACACACACACGCACACACGCACACACGCCAACCTCTTGCCCTCCCCTCAGACTACTTCCTGGCTGACCTCCTGAGGCTCACTTCACCAATCTGTGTCTGCAGCGTCCCGTCAAGAAGATGGCACTCACTCAAAAGCACATTTTTTTTATTACGTCTCCCGGCTGCTTTACGAGACAAACATTTTGGTTTATGCTCCGCCGACCGTAAAAGAGCCGTTCCCTCCTCTTCCTCATCGACTGTCCTGTTTCTCCCCCCTCTTTAACCACTCCGGTTGACTTTGGCTTCGCTCCGGGTCCTGCGAGGCTTAAAGTTTCCACACACACTCCCACATTTACAAGCTGTTACTGTACTATGAAACGTTAACCTGAAAGACAAGACGCTCTCCGACCGGCACTCGGTGTTTCCAGTGGGAAGCTCTGGAGCCGATACACACGGCTGCAGGTGGTCGTAGCATGGAGCCCCGTGACTCGGTGACTTCCCCGAGTCCAAATTAGGTAAAGAGACACGACATCGCCGCCATAAAGCACCGCCGATGGTGAGTGTATGTTTTGTGCTGGGACCTGATTGCAACAGACCGTCAACAACAGACAGACAGTCAACAACATACATACAGACAGACAGAGACCTGACAACAGACAGACAGACAACAACCGACAGACAGAGACCTGACAACAGACAGACAGTCAACAACAGACAGACAGAGACCTAAAACAGACAGACAGTCAACAACCGACAGACAGAGACCTAAAACAGACAGACAGTCAACAACAGACAGAGACCTGACAACAGACAGACAGTCAACAGACAGACAACAACCGACAGACATAGACCTGACAACAGACAGACAGTCAACAACAGACAGACAGAGACCTAAAACAGACAGTCAACAACCGACAGACAGAGACCTAAAACAGACAGACAGTCAACAACAGACAGACAGAGACCTAAAACAGACAGACAGTCAACAACAGACAGACAGACAGAGACCTGACAACAGACAGACATATCTGACAACAGTCAGACAGTCAATGTAGCAGCTTCATTGCCACTACCCGTGGGTTTCCCCCAAAAGCTCCAAGGATAGCCAGATAACAGCGAGGTTCCGTTGGATAGCATATTTATGATCACACAACACAGAGCAGACCGCACGATGACGCCTCTGCTCACTCTGCTCCCTCCATCCAGCTCTGCTGCCCTTTTATACGAGCAGCATCGGCTGCTGACTGATTGCCAATCAGTCAGAGCAGCTGACTGATTGGCAACCAGCCAGCAGCCGAGGCCAGATTGGGGACAGCTGCCACAGTCAACAACAGACATACAGAGACCTGAAAACAGACAGACAGTCAACAACAGACAGACAGACAGAGACCTGACAGACAGATAGTCAACAACAGACATACAGAGACCTGAAAACAGACAGACAGTCAACAACAGACAGACAGACAGAGACCTGACAGACAGATAGTCAACAACAGACATACAGAGACCTGAAAACAGACAGACAGTCAACAACAGACAGACAGACAGAGACCTGACAGACAGATAGTCAACAACAGACATACAGAGACCTGAAAACAGACAGACAGTCAACAACAGACAGACAGACAGACAGAGACCTGACAGACAGATAGTCAACAACAGACATACAGAGACCTGAAAACAGACAGACAGTCAACAACAGACATACAGAGACCTGAAAACAGACAGACAGTCAACAACAGACATACAGAGACCTGAAAACAGACAGACAGTCAACAACAGACAGACAGACAGAGACCTGACAACAGACAGACAGTCAACAACAGACAGACATAGACCTGACAACAGACATACAGTCAACAACAGACAGACAGAGACCTAACATCAGACAGATAGTCAACAACAGACAGGCAGACAGAGACCTGAAAACAGACAGACAGTCATCAACAGACAGACAGAGACCTAACAGCAGACAGATAGTCAACAACAGACAGGCAGACAGAGACCTGACAACAGACATACAGTCAACAACAGACAGACAGAGACCTGACAACAGACAGTCAACAACAGACAGAGACCTGACAACAGATATGCAGTCAACAACAGACAGACAGACAGAGACCTGACAGACATATAGTCAACAACAGACATACAGTCAACAACAGACAGACAGAGATCTGACAACAGACAAACAGTCAACAACAGACAGACAGACCTGACAACAGTCAGACAATCAACAACAGACAGACAGAGACCTGACAGACAGATAGTCAACAACAGACAGACAGTCAACAACAGACAGAGACCTGACAATAGACAGATAGTCGACAACTATTTAATATCTGATCATTATGGAATCCCGGCCTTCCCTATACTTCTAAAAACCTTGTCGCGATTTTCCGAAAACACGGATCCATTGGCTATCGGATCCATGATGATGAATTGTGAATCTGCTTGGAGGGAATACCACATGCATGTTTCGGGGGTGTGTGTGTGTGTGTGTGGGGGGGGGGGGGGGTCAGCGTATACGCTCCTCTGTGTCGACCCTATTCCTCCAGAGAGAGAGAGAGGAAAAGAGGTGATCTGATTCTGATTATCGGACAGCAGTCGTTCCGTGGGCCGTCGTCCACAATGGACTGATTAGTGCACATCTGGACACGTGGGGAGAGAAAAAAAAAGAATCCATCTTGAAAAAGTTTGCTGTGAGTCTGCTGTGCGTACTTGGCTGAAGTAATTTTATAGTATAATACAGCGAAAAGCTTTTAAGAACCTTTTTTGTTGTTTTCATGCAGCATTAGAGGCCTTACGCTGATTATTTAATCACGGTTTTATCAATATGACACATGTCTGGATTCACACTTCCTCCAGTGTTTACCAGGAAGCACACACTTTACTTCTTCTCTGCTCCAAACTGATCATGTCAATCCATATGTTCACGATATGGATTCACAGTCTCGTACAGGGAACCGTGACCTCAACATTTTTTTAGTTTCCTGGAATCCTGGAAGTGGAAGAAGAAAACATCTGGTAGAAGCATCGCTCATCCCAAGCTGCCTGGCTGATGGCAAAGCAAGAGAGAGAGAGAGAGAGGAAGAGCATCCAGAGCAAAGTGCTTCCTGCTCGCAGACAACATGTCTTTGATGAAGAGGAGGGGGGGGGGGGGGGTAGAGAGTTTGACTTGACAAAGAACCTCCGTAGCGTGTTTTTTTTTTTATCAGGCACCAACGGGATGAACGCTCTTTATTCTTAACCTCTCCGTTTACAGTGGGCCGGCGGTCTGGCGTTGAGTTTCCGTGTCACTTTGACCTCCCCTGTATTCCTTACTCCGTGTTGGGGCATTGTGACTGTGTTCACTGTCACTTTTTGGTGCTTGTCTTCAGGTTTGGAAAACGCTCGGCGCTCCACCAGGGGATTAGCGGCAGGAACCGCTCCATCTACTCGTGGCATCTCCCCCACCCCAGTTCCCTAAACTGCAAACCATATGGACTCCCTCTTGAGCTGCAAGGAGGCTGCAGAGGAGGAGGATGCTGGGGTGCGCTGTGGGAGGGATGGGGGGGGGGGGGGGGTCCACAGTGCTCCGTTTGTTCCACGGTCGATGGGTTATCCTCGATCGGGAAAAGGTAGACGTGCATTAGAGGTTCGTTTGTTTGGGGGGAAATCGATGGGGAGGGATGAAGAAAAAGGACCGCTGTCCTTCTGGAGGAGGAAACACAGCGATGCCGAGCTCACACAGAGGAACAATGAAGGGCTATCCAACCCGATCAAGTGCCAGAATAACATGTTTTCATCATAAGCAATGCTAGAGTTATAAATAACTTATATACACGTGTGTTCAAATTCAGGACTAAACACATTTCAGCAGATCAAATCAAATGCCGTGTTACCTAACCTGTGAAGCCTCCTTCATATTTCATTTCCTCTGACCTGCTCAGGATCAGGTCCCATGGCGATCTGTTAAAATGTGAGTAGAAATTCAGTTAATAGGAGGCCTAAATATACTTTGAACCGGAATTATTTTTAAACCACGTCTCGGGCTTGCACTCGGCAAATGTTGCATTTTTTATTTTTAACAGCAAATACGTCATTACTATATAATATATATGATCGTTTTTGCAACATTTTTGACAATTTTAACCCTGCGTGTTCACAGGTAATCATTAACCAGCCACGCAATGCCCACAATGCTTCACCACTTACTGTTTCAGCTTATCCTTAAACTGTCATCTGCTTATTAAAATGAACTTTTGCTGTACTCCACCCTCCACTCCCATGGTAAAAAAAATACACCCTTAGATAAGAGTGCACATTTGGGGATTAGAGGATCCAAAGATGTTTTCCACCAATATTAGCCCTGATATGAGTTGCCACATGATGGATAACATAATATGTCCATTATGCCAGAGCAAAAAGGGCCTTGAGCTGCAGCAGCTGGCACATTTGCTTGTTAGCATTATTCTGACTTTGGTCTGGCATTATTTAAGCCTTGGTGTGTACTCCATGTGTTTACATACACAAGTACTGACACATGTAAGTGCTTGTGTGTGTGTGTGTGTGTGTGTGTGTGTGTGTGTTTGCAAGCAGATTTGTGCAATTAGAAGCTGCCCTGTACCCTTCAGAGTATACATTAAGTTAATGTATCGTCTGATTTGGGGCTCATACCGTATCGTCTAATTAGAGCCAGTGGTTCTCAACCTTTTTTTCCAGTGATGTACCCCCTGTGAAATATTTTTTTCAGCCAAGTACACCCTGACCAGCCATTTTTGGTTAAATACACAGCGCTGTACCATCAGTGTCCGATTTAATACAGAATATATACAATTATTTTCATGAACTTACACTTATATTCTATTATTTTCAAACGATTAAAAAATATATATGCTCATTTTAAATATATGTTTTACAAATCCCATGTACCTCCTGGAGTGCCTTCACATACTCCAGGAGGTACACATGTGATGAGGTACATTGTAATATAGAATATATACAATTATTTTCATGAACTTACACTTATATTAAAAAAAATTAATGTTTTTTTTTGAATATATGCTAATTTTAAGTGTATGTTTTACAAATCCTATGTACCTCCTGGAGTGACTTCACATACTCCAGGAGGTACACATGCGATGAGGTACATTGTAATATAGAATATATACAATATTTTTAATATTTTCATGAACTTACACTTATATTCTATGATTTATATGTCCCCCCCCCCATTTAGACAAAGCCCATTGATTGAACACGAGCCCAAACACACACAAAAGTTCTATTCGTGATGTCACGAGCCCCATAACTGCCTGTAATTCAACACCACCGGCTGGCTGCTGGTTGGAGTTGTGTCGGGCTGAACACGGATCCCCTTGCATCAGTGTGTGCAAGTCAAGGCACATATAGCAGCAACCGCCGCCCCCGGGGCTAGAGACGCTTCAGAGGAGCTGTGGGATCCGCTGTTGTGTGTTTGGAGCCCGACTCAAGTGAGAAGCAGTCGAGCTCTGACTCTGGGCAGAAATCTCCTGCAGACCGACTCTCCAACTCCCCCCCCCCCCCTCTCTCTCTCTCCCCCTCTCTCTCCCCCCCTCTCTCTCTCTCCATGCAAAGGTTTGCGAGTCTCCACTTTGGATAGAAATAGCCGGATCACTGCGCGCCGCAGAGCGCAAAGGATCTGAGAAGAGTTTTGGAGAGATCTCTCCTCCGGGACTTGCGCACATACGATGAGGACATTCTGAGGTGGCAGAACTCATCACGCGCGCGCTTTCCTTTTTGGCTGTGACCAACAACAACAACAAAAACAACAACCAAAAAAGAGCCCATGAGCAAGGTATCCTCTTGAGTTGTGATTCTGTTTTCACCCAGATCCCTGCAGCCTGGACAAATGCATACAAATGCATTTAGGAGCTCAACGGACAAGGAGTGGACACGTTTCCGCGGCAGCAACGTAAGTGGATATTTATTGGTAATAATAGTGTAATGGCCAACTTTGTGCATTTGAAACTGATCCGAGGACATATCTCTTTCTTTTTTGTGTCCTTCAAAACGTGACGACAGCATATCTTCATTCAATACTATCCTGGTCAATCCGACACATGCATAGAGTTTAATAATGACATGATTATAGTCAGTTAATATATTCTTTTAGGATGTTTTCCAATTATATCCTTTTTTGTTTCTGTTGACTTTTCTGCACAATAATCATAAGAGCCACGCTGCAGCTGCACATGTGCACTTTAAAAAAAGTTTTGGGGGATATTTACTGTGAACTTCTTTTTTCTTCTTCTTCATGCTAAGTTCATCTTGATCCTCTTGGCTTTGAACTAGCCTCATGAACATGCAGCCATGGGATCTCCTCCATTATGCTCCGAATGCCATGTGGCCCACTGCTGAACGCCCTTTCACTGACATGCCGATGATAAGTCGATAAATAAACACTGGAAGAAAAAAAAGAGGTGGGGGGGGGGGCTTGAAAAGTAATAATGCTTACTCAGCACTTCAGTGATAATTCCACGTTGTGCTCTTATGACGAGAAGAGAACTCAAAGATCTAACAAATTAATCAAACTCTCTCTCTGTCATCGTCTATTTAGTGCCTTTAAACCTTAACATTCCTCATGGAAGTGTTTATTATTGACATCCTGCATGCAGGTTTTGTTGTCCTGTTACATTCAGCCGGGTCAGTGGAGCTACAGAAATGCGCACGCCTCCATAGGCTACTTAACAGGAAATGCTATTTCCCCCGTCTGTCAGAAGTGAGTCCAAGTTGTCTGTACTCTATTATGAGATCCTTCCAGATACGATCTAAAGAGGGCCGGCGCTCACAAAGCATTCTGTTGTTCCCCGCTAGATAGTGCCGAGGAAAAATCTAAGTCGACCTGGAATCCCGAGAGATACTTTTTTTTCTTCTTCTTCTTCTTCTTCTTCTTTCTCCGCGAGAGGGAATCACGGCCTTTCTTGAGAGTCGGTGTGTATGCATCAGTGGTTGTACTGGCTGCTGAGCTCCAGACAATCACCCACTGTTGCACAACCCTATATCTGCTCCATTGCTCCCTCACACACACACACACACACACACACACACACACACACACACACACACACACACACACACACACACACACACACACACACACACACACACACACACACACACACACGTTACTGAGAGCATGCTGACTGGCTGCCACTTCCCCCATAATAAGTTGATGATGCAAGTTTTTTTCAGGAAGTTTTGGAGGAGGGGGATCTAGACTAATGGCTGACAGCTAATAACTAATGGACTGTTTTTTTTTGCCTGGTGCTCCGACCCGGTGGTTAGCTCACAATAACATTGAGTTTGCTTGATTCCTCTAGTGTGTTTTAATGTGTGTGTTCAGTGTGATGGATACAGGGTTTTATTGTGAATATCAAGGGAAATGAAGGTATACGTTATTCAGACGAGGATTCAAATATCAATATTCACATTTTTCTTTTTTCTTCTGACTGGACCACCAACACGTCTATCCGTGATACTGCAGCTGACATCACACTCACTGTAATTATGGCCTCACATCCACACATTTTGGTTTGTTGGGTTTCCCATGTATTTCTTTGAGCCAAAGAGTCTCTAATCTTTGGCCAATGAGATGTCATAAGCTCAGTTGGATCCGATATGGGTGGCATCACAAAAAAGGCTGAAGATAAAGAGCAGTCCACCCACATGAAGAAAAAAAGGTCCGAACGATGCAGCCGGTTTACTTCTGTCAGACGTCTGCACCACCCCATTACAATGGAGGCGAGTAATGTATTGATCGCCTCAACACATAATAAAGGGTCTTAGGAAAAAGAAGAAGTCTTTTTTACTCAGGATAATCTTCAAAGCCCCAATGCAGATATTTCTATTCTGACTGCATTACTGCCCATGAGGAAGAACTAATAGGAAAAGCAGGACTGAGGTGGCACAATATGTTGTTATTTTCTTTTTTTTAAACCTATAAGCAAAACATAACACAAAGTGGAATCTCAGGCTGTCCCCCCCCTTTTTTTTTTTTGCCGGCTGCCATATAGCCACCTTCTCCGCACCATTGCCTGCATGGATTTTGGCCTGTAAGTGTATTGAACCCTTCTAACATCTGCAGGTCCGCCCCCAGGAATAAAGGCAAACTATCAAAGGCCAGTGGAGGTTTACTCACAGCCCTTTGTCTGCTCGCCGTCTTGTGGACTAAGTTAATCTTTACTCTGGTCCGCAGTGACCTCTTGACCTCCAGTCGCCCATCTGAGCGAGCACGAACAACGCACACCACGCTCGGATGTCTTTCGCCAGTTAAAACCACCCCGGGGCCTTTAGAAAATACGATTTGTGGTTTTATTTATGGGATGCTTGGAGAGTAGAGTTTGGAAATGTATCTCATCTTCAACGTATTTTTTAAATCCTCAGCCAGAGAGAGATCATAAAAAATGGCCATTTGAAACATGGAAACTTGTTTGAACATAGTAATTATGAGCAGGACACAGGTGATAAAGCAGGAAACAATGACCACAATGGAACTTATACTGGCTGTGGATCAGTTACTGACTCATGTCCAACGATCTTTAGGCGCAAACTCAGAAACAAAACACCTGATTAGCAATGAGAGAGAAATATCCGCTTGGTCTGAGCATGTGTGTGTGTGTGTGTGTGTGTTATGAAACTCATTACAGCTACTGCGTTTTTTACTCCATTTAAAACTTGAGCTCAAACTGAGCCATATTTTTTTGCCACGAAGGCCGTATAACAGCAGAGGTTAAGCAAATGCTCCAAGGTCAAGCTCTATAAACCTCCATTTTCTGAATAATGACTACACTATTGTATGGCTGACTGCGTGTCAGAGGTTAGCAGGTTCGTCTCTCAATCAGAAGGTTGGAGGTTCAAATCCCCCGCCCTAGTCTATGTGTCCTTGAGCAAGACACTTAACCCTGAACTGCTCCCTGTAGCTGCATTGTAAGTCTCTTTGGATAAAAGCATCAGCTAAAGAAGGCGGAGTCCCTCTAATGAGCTCTCCATCTACACTACCGTTCAAAAGTTTGGGGTCACTTAGAAATGTCTTTATTTTTCAAAGAAAAGCACTGTTTTTTCAATAAAGATACCATTAATCAAAAATACACACTATACATTGTTAATGTGGTAAATGACTATTCTAGGTGGAAACGTCTGGTTTCTAATGAAATATCTCCAGAGGTGTATAGAGGCCCATTTCCATCAACTATCACTCCAGTGTTCTAATGGTACATTGTGTTTGCTAATCGCCTTAGAAGACTAATGTCTGATTAGAAAACCCTTGCAATTATGTTAGCACAGCTGAAAACAGTTATGCTGGTGATATAAGCTATAGAACTGGCCTTCCTTTGAGCTTGAAGTTTGAAGAACAAAATTAATACTTCAAATATTAATCATTATTTCTAACCTTGTCAATGTCTTGACTATATTTTATATTCATTTGATAAATAAAAGTGTGATTTTTCATGGAAGACACGAAATTGTCTGGATGACCCCAAACTTTTGAACGGTAGTGTACATATTATGATTTTTTTTCTGAAGGGACAAAAACAATCTTTTCCTATAACTTAACAGAAGGGATGAAATGTGACGGGGTCAATCAAGGTCACTCCCATCTCGGTTGTTGAGATGGTCCAATATGTTAAGTAAGAGGCCCGCGCAAATTAGACATGTACACATTCTACCGCACACAAAGCCCCCCCCCCCCCTCGCTGACAGACGCCCGTGATGAAAGTGGGGAAATAGTTCCCCCTTCTTCCTTCTGAGGACTGCAAACAGAACGTAAGCGATAGCTCTGTTTGCCGAACCAGACGGAGCGCTGCCTGCACCTCTTCGGTTTTTTGCCTCAGACTTTTTTTCCTCCTCTCGGTTGAATGAACCATTGTGAGGGATCCAAGCTCATTTTTTGGGGAGGCGGGGAAAAAAAAGGCGGGATCTGTGACGGCTGGACTGATTCACTGCAGAAGAGAAGAGCGTTAAGGTTGGGATTATTTATAGTCTTGATTTGACACCCACTCCCCACGTATAGTGGCATTTACTCTCAGTCAACAGAGCAGTGTTTGTGGGGGGGGGGGGGGGCTTTTGTCTTTTCCATTAACTGCAGGGGTCTGGAAAAGTCTCTGTCAGAATGTGCTGCCACTTATAGCCCGGGACAGGATTTAATAAAGAAAACGATGAAACTGGTGGATGGTTTAATCTCGGACACTCGGAACTCACGTCTGTCGCTTCCTTCCTGTCTGAATGCAACAACAACAAAACCTTTACAAAAAGATCACAAGACGTTCACCGGCCGATGCTGAGACGGAGGGATGGTACATGTTTGGGCCGAAGAGGTAACGGCCGGAAAGAGAAAGACGGAGCGCGTGAGCGGAACGCTGCAGACGTGACGAAAGGGATGACCGAAGGTCGCGGAGTCTCCGGGATGCCTTTAAATAGCCCTTTACGGGGGAGACGGGCAGAACAAGCCGTCAGATGCCCCCCCCCCCCCCCCCCGCCCCAACTTGGCAACTCCAAAAAAGGGGAATGTTACGTGTTTTATATTCAGGTTTTTAGTTTTTTCCCCTTTTTTTGCCAACTTTAAAAATGCAGCACCAGCATCTCATTTGGCTTCATCCATGTCTCCGTTTTTATATCCTCTCTCAAACAGATGAATGATTGTAATCAGGGGCGGTTTTTCCTACAGGCGGTATAGGCGGCCGCCTAGGGCGCCATTCAGAGGGAGGCGCAAAAAAATGCGCCCAGCAAAAAGAAGAGAAAAAAAAGATTTCTTTTTCTTTTTCTGGGCAGTTTTTTTTTGCGCCCCCATCTATATGTGATTGTGATGTTAAAATTAGTGAATAATATGTGCCACAAGTGACCCAGACCTTCTAAGATTGTTGTTGATATTTTTTTTTGGGGGGGGGGCGCCACGAGTGAAGCTCGCCTAGAGCGCCAAATGTGCTAGGGCCGCCCCTGATTGTAATCATATATCCCATATCCCCCCCCCCCCTTCGTTTTCCTCTGTTGACGTTTTTCCTAACTTCAGGGGATACGTCTGTCCCCCCGGCGGCGGAATGTCACACCACTTGTTTTCCCCCTCTCTTGATGGGGAACAGGTGACAGACGGCTCTCTCTCGTGGCGTTTCCTTGCTTACGCTCAATCTGTCTCTCTTTCCCCGTTTTCTCTCGTCGTCTTTTTTCTCTCCGTCTCGTTCTTTTCTCGGGCCTTCTCTCTCCGTCTTTGCTCGAGTCCGCGTCGCTCTGTAAAAGACAAAAAAGCGTGGCCGCCTGTCCGAGGCCACACGGACGCGACTTGGTATCGCCTCAGGGAGAGATGTCTGTGAGACAGCAACTTGTGATGTCCGTAGCTGCACGAGCGTAACAGCCCCCTGAATGTGATTGACTTATTAAAATAGCACAACGACTGTCTCCTCCCGTCTTTTGCCCGACTACCGTTGACCATCACACCCCTGCTAGTCATGGACGGATTAAGAAACCACGGGCCCCTGGGCCTGGACCTGTCAACGCCCCCCGCCCCAACCCTAACCCCCACAAAAAATAAATAATAATAATGTTCAAAATAGTTTTTTTAAGCTCATGTAAGGAATCTCACTTGTCCCAGTTAAGGCCTACCAGTAAAACATATTTAAAGGAGCATACAGTGAAATGTTATGGTGTGTTATGATTGAGGGGCTCCATTCAGACAGATCAGGGGTGGATAACATCATAATGGGGTCTTCATGAAGAACAACTTTACAGAAATGCCACATAAACAGTGCATGTGTGTGTGTTGGGGGTGGGGGTGCTTCGACAGAGCTCTAATGCTATTGTTTTGCTCTTGCTTTTTGGATTTCTCCCTACAGAGTTGAAGGGCCCATATTGCATGGAGTACTCAGCCCCTCTAAAGTCCTATAGATAAACTGAGGGGATAAACACTCACTTGAAAGGTATCATGATGGTTTCTTTCTTGTGACATCTTCAAAGTGAATGTTTAGGCTATTCTTTAGTTTTTCAGTAGGACTTTTGGGGTCCTGTTAATGACATGAATGACTTTAGCCTAGCATATACCGGCTATGGCACATCGTGTCATATCATCATATCAATACAAAGTTAATAAAAGCGACTTCACGCAGAGGCTCTGGCTTAGGGGCCCCCTGAGCTCATGGGCCCCTGGGCCTGGGCCCGGGAGGCCCGTTCGTTAATCCATCCCTGCTGCTAGTCGCCAAAAGCCCCTTTAAGTCGTGTTCGCAGCTGTTCTCCGTGTTCAGGGCTGTCCGTGTGATTGATTTGGTTTAAATGTGCACAGTATGCTTTGAAGCACTTTGTAATCGCTCTGTTAGCTATGTTTAAAAAAAAAAGAAAAGTGATGGCATGATGTCGTCGACAAGGACTATACTGTTTAAAGCAAAACGTTTGTATGCAAAGTCCCCCCAGATTTTTATTATTTTTCCATTTCTTTAGGTTCGGTGGCTTTGTTTATTTGGTAGTTTGAGTGATCGTCAGTGGAAAAGATGACTTTTTTTTATTTTTAACTAGGGTTGATAGTATTTGAGATAGTATGTCACCCTTAAATCAACTTAATAAAATTAATACTCAAACAGGCAGCGGTTGAAGAAACGGCTCCGTTACTCGCTTTGCTTTTTCACTAGGATACCCACAACAAGTGTACACAGGATGACCTAATTATGTTCTGCTGTTTAGAGATGAAAGATGTCACCTTTTAAAACGGTGTGAATAAAGACAGGTGGGGACACGGTGGTCCGTGTAATCCCCGGCCTCTGAGTTACATACATTGCACGTGCTCCCCATTTAAAACTGGTATTACTGTGATAAGTATGTAAAAAAAATCCCATCTGGAAAATGAATGTCAACGTGACACCACACTGGGTTCCTCTACATTTCTTTGGCTTCTCACTCATGGTGCACGGCAGAAGCCGCCCTCCCAGCTATATGGCGGGCAGTGCCACCTAGAGGTGGGGTCAGTGAGGGTCAGTTAGGGTCAAAGTAGTGAAGTTCCATCAATGAGACAATAAGGTCACAATATGCATACTCATATAATGAGTTACACATATAATATCTCATTGCATGAATATAAATAAGTGTATTTAGATTAAATATGAGCTTTTTTCTTTATCTGTATTTACCATAATGCCATTTTTTCAAAAGCAGTCAAAGCAGTAAAAATATAGATGGTTTCTGAATTGAAGTTAATCACTGTTATCATGTATGTGCGGCTATTCAGAATATATAAGCAGATCATTATCTTAAAACTGGTTAACAACCTCTTTGAGGAGCTTTTGGGATGTTGGGGATGAGAATGAAGACCGATGAGGCAAAGTGTTCTTTGCAAGTGAAATAATTCATCATCTTGAAGGGCAGGTGTGGCTCTTCTGTGCCTACATGTCAGCTGGGGATTTCCCTCTTTGTGGTCAGAGCTCTGCAGAGGCTCAGCTCTGTGAACAGCATTGAATTGTTATCAACCAAATGGGCCTTTGAGACAAAATCCACGATTGTCCATGAACATTACAGCATGACACAGAAATGCCTCCTGCATCACGAGATTTCCAGACATAAAAAGTCAGAGGGAATTTGCCCTTTAAGGGATTCACGCTTCTTCCTACCCGCAAATGATTTCCACTCAATATCGTCTCGTGCTGAAACGTTTATTTTTATTAGCAATTAATATAATCAATTTCTTCTAATGTGAAAAAAGTAACTTTTAATAAATAATAATACAAATAAATAAAAAATATACATATTTTGTTATGCTGTATTTCCATGTATTGAATGAACCCCATTAGTAATATAAAAGTGAAATATATATAATCTGGTACATGAGAAAAATGGCACACATAGTGCCCAATGTGCCCAAAACCCATTTTGGAGACCTCGCCTAAACTGTCTTTACTAACGAGGCTCTAATTTGGTTCTGCTTCACTTTTTTAAAGTCACACTTTGCAGAGGTACTCTTCAGATATTGTTGAAACCTTTTAGCTGCATCATTCCAAAGATATCATCATAATAATAAGTGAGTTTTACCGGGTGAACCTGTAACTTTTTTTAATTTGTGCTGTGTGCCATCTTCATTTAATATTAACCAGTAATTTAGAGGCTGATATTTACACATCTCGAGTATTCTCACAAGTGTTTAATTTTATTCTAACACAAACATTATTCAAATAGCCCTTGTGGTAGAGGAGATACACCCTTTTTTAGTTTGGGTAAACAGTAACATGCCAATTGTGTTGTCGTGTCAAGAGGAATGCCATCAGGCGACCTCACCGCTCAAGAGTTCCGTACATCGAATTGCTAAGGAGTGAATATGAAACATAGCCTATGTATAGTCATATAGTGGGTTTTTTCCAGACTTATCTCAATGTTGTCCTCCATCCTTGTGACTGAGACAACACGCCAACAAGAGACCGTTGTTCTTTGTAGAGCTGATTTAGTATTTGACTTGGAGTGTTGGCTCATCAGTGAGCTCCCAGGATAACCAGTATGGAGTCTGAATGTAGGATACCATCATCTCTCATTTGACAGTTTTCACATGCAATGACAACCTTACGCCATGCATCTGTATCCATTCATCCGTCCATTCTCTTCCGTTTAGTCCGGGCTCGAGTCGCGGGGGCAGCAGATCGCTTACCCTAGACTTCCCTCTCACCCGCAACATTTCCCAGCTCATTCTGGGGGATCCCGAGGCGTTCCCAGGCCAGCTTGGAGATATAATCCCTCCAGCGTGTCCTGGGTCTTCCCCGGGGTTTCCTCCCAGTTGGACGTGCCTGGAAAACCTATAAAAAGAGGCATCCAGGAGGCATCCGAATCAGATGCCCAAACCACCTAAGCTGACTCCTTTGCATCTGTATGATGAACAGCAATTCCTTGTATGAACTATATTGGCGGGATTGCAATTGGTTGAGGAGGAGGGTGGACTGCAATTGGTTGAGGAGAAGGGTGCCATCTTTGTTATTTAGAAGTACGATACTTGATAAGATAAGCCACGCCCCCTCTCCAGAGCGAATGAATTGAACAAATGAACCACAAATAGTCGGGCGAGGAAACTCACGCAAGACAAGCGTTGCGAATATTCATGTGAACGCAGCATTATGCATTTAACTTGATTGACTTCATGATTATGGTCTGGAATTTCCTCATATGCTCGTCAGCGTAGAAAAAAAGAGGATCTTCCTTTGAGTTTATTTGCCTTTGTGACGTTAGAAAATCAAGGTTTCGGTGATCGACGCTTTTTCCCCCTTTTGAAGTCGGACGGGCAAACGCAATCATCCTGAGTCCTGACGTCTGGTTCGAATTAACGAGATAGTTTGAGGGCGGATCAGCCTTTGAGAAACCGAGATAACCTGATTTCAATCATCGGGTTAATTTAAGCTGGATAATAGGACATTTGATCGACTTCGTTGAACCACGTACGAGAAATAGGGCCCTGGCATGAGTTTCAAATCCTGGTCCCATCATATTTACTTTGAATTACGTTCCTTCAAATTATTATTAAGAGCAAGGTCTTTCAGGAGGGGGGATGCTCCTCAGTGTAGTCAGTGTAGCAGAACTTTGATCAGAATGGTTCTTTTTCATTGTTTGGCACATTTAGTGATCAGAACATCTGCATTTCCTTGTTTCAAATGATCAATAGATTGCTGTTAAGATGAACTGTTATTCATTTCTGTTTGTGTGTCCCTCCAGGTGTAACTTTATCCTGCTCCTGTCAGTATGCTCAGCAGTACTCTCTGGAGAAGAAGACTACCTAGCTCAAGGTAAACACCAGAAGAACCCGAATGCATCACTAAACATTAGCATTCAGATTGTCACCGTGACTCTTGTCATACAAAGCTCTCCATCGTTCTTCATGTCTGTGTGACATGTGAACTATACTGACATGTCTTCATTCAGCCATATCAGTTTTGAGAACTTCCATCTTCTGAAAGACTTGCATCGTTGCGACAATTGGATGGCGATCACTTGTGTTCAGAAAACTACTCGGGAACTCCAAGAAAAGTCATGAATACCCTGAATGCCCTAACCCTCCGTAGTTGTACAGTTTCATGAGAGCCTAGAGGTCACAACAATTGAAAAAGTAACTATTTTTGAGCCTGACATATCCTCGTTGGTTTACGTATTCTGCGAAAACGTGACTCCTATTTTTGTGTGTTTTCCCACGAAATCCAGCAACAATCTCGTTAAATGCGTCAAAATAAACGTCCATCTTCACAGGAAACAACTCAGTTAAGTTTAGGCAGCAAAAGTAGTCGGTAAGGTTTAGGAACAATTCTCAATATACTTAGGTTTAGGCAACGCGACTACTTAGTCAGGGTTAGGGTTAGGTGAGGACGGGGCCTCCTAGTGGAGGTCACGAGGGCACTCAGGAAATATTTATAAAATATTGGGGGTTCCTTATGAAGTGCATGATTATGCTATAAAAAAAAAACCTACGTAAAAAGATAATAAAACCTCTAATTAAAAAATAAAGTTAAAAAAAACATACTTCCACAGTCCGTCCCCCTGCTGGAGGTTCCTGGAAAAGATTGATTAAGATAAAGGGCCATGCACAAAAAAACATAAATGAAGGTATTTATTGGAGGGATATGGTGTGGAATATGAGGCTAGTAAGGGTTGAGAGATCAACAATAAAAAACACACTAATGCACTCGTGTTTCCATAGCATAGGAATTATAAATAAATACATACAAAACAATATATATGGATAAAAACACCACATAAGGTAAATATGTGAAAGTTAAGGGTTACTGAAGCTGCTACTGAAGCCTGCACGTTACGTAACAAATAAATCAATGTTGATGTCTCATTTCACATAGAAAAAAAAAAGGAACAAAAACTTCACCTGGAAGAAACCTTCAGGGGTGCAACAGAGGAGGGTCCGTCTCCCATTATATGCTCTTAATGTCATGATAAGTCACGGATGTCGCAGAGAGAGAGGACCCAAACGACGACATATTCTGGAAAAACCAATATTTAATTTCAAACTACTACCAGGACGACATACACGCGGACCAAACAGTACGAAGCCACACTGGGAATAAGACGAACAGGGTTTACATACACAGGCAGGCGGAGGTGATTGGACACTAGGGAACGAGACACAGGTGAACACAATGAGGGCGGGACCAGCAATCACACAGAAGGAAACAATCAGGGCCAGGGCAGACAGACGACACAAGGACTTCAAAACAAGACACAAAACGAGACACAAACTCCAGATCATGACACGTCATACATTTAGAATATTCTTTCCACTAGTTTAGAGTCAGTACACTAAAGATTACTGCTGTACATTATCCAACATATTACTACGGATGTGACTTCCTTAAAATAACTCGCCTTCACTCAAGCAAGAACAATTTGGTGTAAAAAAACTGCTACCCACAGGTAGCACTTTTTAGAGGTGATATTTTATTTTGGAGTGGCGTATCACTGGGTGACTGCCAGAAATACCACATGACTTACCACTTTACCCGAAGGTTGACTTCTCAATGAATCCTCGATATTCCTCACATCTGCACACGTGCATGTGCGTTGTCCGTCGGCCCTTGAACAGAGGAAATAAAAAACGTCCTTCACACGGGGCCCCTCCCCTTATTTCATCATTGTCTTGAGCGCACTCCAAAGCAGGATCAATCCATCATAACGAGGTGAGGAGGAATGCACACGGAGTCTCTCCAGAGCAGCTTGTCTTCACATATGAGACAGGTTAATTGGAATCTGGGCTGACTTTACCTCGGGCTAAGAATGTCAAGGACATCTCAGTGCGTGCTCAGATCAGCTGCAGAGAGAGAGTTTCCCTGCCAGGGCTGCAGGACTCCAACGCCTGCACAACAACATCCAGGATAATGGCCAGTAGGTCTTATTTCTGTTCATCACACTTTCTCTCTCTCTGTTACGACCCTCTTTCTCTACCTCTCTCCAGAGCATCGAGACAGAAAAAAAACATTTTAACACGTCTATAAAAGAAACTAGTGGACTCCACATACCCTACTAGCTTTACAGTATTTATTTGATACGTTGTGTATCTTAAAAGAAAATATCGTATCCTACTATTTTTTATTATTAATTCAACCTTTATTTAACCAAGTGAATCCCATTGAGATTAAAAGTTTCTTTTTCGAGGGCGACCTGGACAAGACAGGCAGCAACGTAAGAAATACATAAAAAATACAGAAGTTAAAAGAAACTAAAAGTTATGAGACAAGTGACATAACCGAGTTAATTTAAGAAACATTGACTTTTTTGGGAAACCCGCCTCCATTTCTTTCAGTGATATCATTTCTTTGAGTTTTAAATTATTCTGCAACATGTTCCAGGATGAAGGTGCAGAGTACACAAACACTCTTTTCCCATACATATATATACACACACACACACACAAAACAGGACACAATGATATATATATATGTACACGTGCACATTCATACATACATGCACACATACATACACATATATACACACATATACACATAAATACACACATATACACATAAATACACACATATACACATATATACATACCCCAAAACAAACTAAAAAAACTAAAAAAGCAACACCGTCACCCCATAATTATATTGTATTGTACATTTGTATACACCACCCTGCATCTATATTTGCATTTCCCTGATAACACAAATCCGGCCCCTGAGTATATGAGCGTCTGGTCTTCTGTAATAATAACTCTATAATAACTTTTCTAATAACTTTCATAACGACGACATGTCGCTTGTGTACATGTGACCATTTGAAACTTATTGGCACAAACATTTAGTAACAAGGTGGCTACTACTTTCCCTTCATGTCTAAATCATATAACTTGTGTAATTGATAATGTGCTTTTTTCTTATTCCTGCTGCTTCCTTTATACAAAGTCACCATCTGGTAATTCAAACATTCCTGCGGTTGAAGTTGTTGGCAGTTTAAATTTAATCCCCTGAACAAGTTAAAGGTAAAACGATTAATGTGC
The DNA here is from genome assembly GCF_029220125.1 of Pseudoliparis swirei. Lineage (NCBI taxonomy): Eukaryota > Metazoa > Chordata > Actinopteri > Perciformes > Liparidae > Pseudoliparis > Pseudoliparis swirei. The sequence goes on along the minus strand of NC_079392.1, from coordinate 4,935,375 downwards.
AAGTCATGGGAAATACATAATGCATGTGCGGTGTCATTTTTTCATATTTTTTTTGTATTTTGTATCGTCTTCAGTCTGAATTGTTGTGAAACAAAGCTCTCAGTATAAAACCGACCTTCCCAATATATTTTTTTACCTATATTTAGGTCAAATATATAATACAAGAAAATGTTTACATTAAAAGGTTGATTATTATTCAGTTCCCCCTCAGTAATACAACAAAACAATCAACTCAACTCTCCTTGTAAATGTAATCATTTGAGTATGAATTGACTAAAAAATCAAAAGTGTCATTGAAATGTTATCTGTTTAACCCTTGTGTTGCCTTAGGGTCATTTTGACCCGAATCAATATTACACCCTCCCCCCGCCTTTGGGTCATTTTGACCCGATTCAATGTTTCACCCTCCTGTTACCTTTATATTTACTAACATATTTTACCCTTTGGGTTCAATTTGACGCCAGCAATTAAAACCTCCAGAAAATTATTAGAATTAATATTGTTTTCCAAGTTTAAGTGTGAGGCACTTTATGTTTGTTTGTTGATTACCGAAAGAACACCGACATTAAACATTGAATGGGGTCAAATTAATCCTAAAGCAGGGGGAGGGTGTAATATTGATTCGGGTCAAAATGACCCTAAGGCAACACAAGGGTTAAACCATAAACACATTTCGTTCCATAAATTATCCCCCAAATACAAATATAGAAGAGGAGTCGCTTAAAGGGAAGGTGGTGTCTCTGGATTAGCAATGAAACGACTGGTAACCCTTTATAATAACTACACGCCATAAAGCATTAGTTAAGTATGAGAAAACAATCATTCAGACTGTACTAATGTGTGTAACAATGCTTTATGACTGATGCATTAAGTGTTTACTCCTACTTAACTTTCATTGTTTTCATTTATTGTTTTTTTGGTCATTTTAGTTACTTTTATTCTTTAGATTTTTGAATGTTTTAATGATGTGATGTGAAGTGTCTTTGAGTACCTTGAAAAGCGCCATATAAATGAAAAGCAGTATTCTTATTACTATTAACTAATGCTTCATAGCGTGCAGTTATTATAAAGTGTTACCACAATATCTACAGATATCATGTGCCTTATGGAGGTCTGTAATGACCTAAAGAAGTTTGTCTAGACTCGAGACCCCAGTCCTTTGTGACCCCCCCCCCCTCTCGATCAACTTCCCCATTTACTCTACACAAAATCCATCTAAAGCCACGTTTTTACCCCTTTGAAGTCGTGAGATCGCTGCACTCTTCACGCTGGACACATTTTCGTCTCGTGATCGTGAATCTTGAAGTGGTCTTCACGCCTCATAACTGACCAGAGGAGGGGGGGATGGGGATCCCTCACCCGGAGGAATCCCGGACGAGGCCTCCGAACTCATGTTCTGTTACGATAACGCACGCGAGAGGTGACGTAGCGACGCTTGTTGACGTTGGCGTCGGCTCACATATTTTTAGCCCGTTGCACGCCTCAAAACTATTCAGCGTGTTAAGTTGAATGTTCATTCATGCCGTAATTAACTTTGCCATTGCGAATGCAGAACATACGTACAGTTTTTTATTTATTCATACAGGTTACTCTGTCAACCCTGCCTGCTCTCACTGGCCTTGGCTCCCTTACAGGATTAGATATCTAGTATTCCAGATATCTGAAATGTGTTCTGCCTCTTGTCTCGCGCCACAGTTCACACACTGATGTGTGACTTCCGAGGCAACATGGATTTGCCTTTGATCCGGAGCTTTTGTCAAGAGAGATCAAAAAAACTGTCACTGAGGACTCAAATTGTGAGAATATTAGTTTTTTGCATTATCCCTATAAAAATGGAATTGTGCGGCCCACTTTAACTACAAGATGCTGAATACGGCTTTATTTTGGTTTGGCTGATTAAAAGATATTTGTCCTTTTTGGTTTCTGAACTTGCTCTATATGGTCTCTCAAGCACATCACCATAAGTATTTGCTCAATTTTCTCTATTTTTGTACGAAATCTAATAATTTGTAATTTCTTTTAAAAGTTACATTTTGTCGGTTCTAGAAATGAAGGTGCAGAGTACACAAACACTCTTTTCCCATACATATATATACACACACACACACACACACACACACAAAACAGGACACAATGATATATACAGGACTGTCTCAGAAAATTAGAATATTGTGATAAAGTTCTTTATTTTCTGTAATGCAATTAAAAAAACAAAAATGTCATGCATTCTGGATTCATTACAAATCAACTGAAATATTGCAAGCCTTTTATTCTTTTAATATTGCTGATTATGGTTTACAGCTTAAGAAAACTCTAAAATCCTATCATAAAATTTTAATATTTCCTCAGACCAAGTAAAAAAAAAGATTTATAACAGCTGAGTGTTTGTCAAGGCTCAGGAAACCCTTGCAGGTGTTTGAGTTAATTAGACAATTCAAGTGATTTGTTTAATACCCTACTAGTATACTTTCATGATATTCTAATATTTAGAGATAGGATATTTTAGTTTTCTTGGCTGTAAGCCATAATCAGCAATATTAAAAGAATAAAAGGCAGCAATATTCAGGATTTGTAATGAATCAGAATACATGACATTTTTATTTTTAATACATTACAGAAAATAAAGAACTTCATCACAATATTCTAATTTTCTGAGACAGTCCTGTATATATGTACATGTGCACATTCATACATACATGCACACATACATACACATATATACACACATATACACATAAATACACACATATACACATATATACATACCCCAAAACAAACTAAAAAAACTAAAAAAGCAACCCTGTCACCCCATAATTATATTGTATTGTACATTTGTATACACCACCCTGCATCTATATTTGCATTTCCCTGATAACACAAATCTGGCCCCTGAGTATATGAGCGTCTGGTCTTCTGTAATAATAACTCTATAATAACTTTTCTAATAACTTTCATAACGACGACATGTCGCTTGTGTACATGTGACCATTTGAAACTTATTGGCACAAACATTTAGTAACAAGGTGGCTACTACTTTCCCTTCATGTCTAAATCATATAACTTGTGTAATTGATAATGTGCTTTTTTCTTATTCCTGCTGATTCCTTTCTACAAAGTCACCATCTGGTAATTTAAACATTCCTGCGGTTGAAGTTGTTGGCAGTTTAAATTTAATCCCCTGAACAAGTTAAAGGTAAAACGATTAATGTGCAAGTCATGGGAAATACATAATGCATGTGCGGTGTCATTTTTTCATATTTTTTTTGTATTTTGTATCGTCTTCAGTCTGAATTGTTGTTAAACAAAGCTCTCAGTATAAAACCGACCTTCCCAATATATTTTTTTACCTATATTTAGGTCAAATATATAATACAAGAAAATGTTTACATTAAAAGGTTGATTATTATTCAGTTCCCCCTCAGTAATACAACAAAACAATCAACTCAACTCTCCTTGTAAATGTAATCATTTGAGTATGAATTGACTAAAAAATCAAAAGTGTCATTGAAATGTTATCTGTTTAACCCTTGTGTTGCCTTAGGGTCACTTTGACCCGAATCAATATTACACCCTCCCCCCGCCTTTGGGTCATTTTGACCCAATTCAATGTTTCACCCTCCTGTTACCTTTATATTTACTAACATATTTTACCCTTTGGGTTCAATTTGACGCCAGCAATTAAAACCTCCAGAAAATTATTAGAATTAATATTGTTTTCCAAGTTTAAGTGTGAGGCACTTTATGTTTATTTGTTGATTAATGAAAGAACACCGACATTAAACATTGAATGGGTCAAATTAATCCTAAAGCGGGGAGGTGTAATATTGATTCGGGTCAAAATGACCCTAAGGCAACACTAGGGTTAAACCATAAACACATTTCGTTCCATAAATTATCCCCAAATACAAATATAGAAGAGGAGTCGCTTAAAGGGAAGGTGGTGTCTCTGGATTAGCAATGAACGACTGGTAACCCTTTATAATAACTACACGCCATAAAGCATTAGTTAAGTATGAGAAAACAATCATTCAGACTGTACTAATGTATTGTAACAATGCTTTATGACTGATGCATTAAGTGTTTACTCCTACTTAACTTTCATTGTTTTCATTTATTGTTTTTTTGGTCATTTTAGTTACTTTTATTCTTTAGATTTTTGAATGTTTTAATGATGTGATGTGAAGTGTCTTTGAGTACCTTGAAAAGCGCCATATAAATGAAAAGCAGTATTCTTATTACTATTAACTAATGCTTCATAACGTGCAGTTATTATAAAGTGTTACCACAATATCTACAGATATCATGTGCCTTATGGAGGTCTGTAATGACCTAAAGAAGTTTGTCTAGACTCGAGACCCCAGTCCTTTGTGACCCCCCCCCCCTCTCGATCAACTTCCCCATTTACTCTACACAAAATCCATCTAAAGCCACGTTTTTACCCCTTTGAAGTCGTGAGATCGCTGCACTCTTCACGCTGGACACATTTTCGTCTCGTGATCGTGAATCTTGAAGTGGTCTTCACGCCTCATAACTGACCAGAGGAGGGGGGGATGGGGATCCCTCACCCGGAGGAATCCCGGACGAGGCCTCCGAACTCATGTTCTGTTACGATAACGCACGCGAGAGGTGACGTAGCGACGCTTGTTGACGTTGGCGTCGGCTCACATATTTTTAGCCCGTTGCACGCCTCAAAACTATTCAGCGTGTTAAGTTGAATGTTCATTCATGCCGTAATTAACTTTGCCATTGCGAATGCAGAACATACGTACAGTTTTTTTTTTATTCATACAGGTTACTCTGTCAACCCTGCCTGCTCTCACTGGCCTTGGCTCCCTTACAGGATTAGATATCTAGTATTCCAGATTTCTGAAATGTGTTCTGCCTCTTGTCTCGCGCCACAGTTCACACACTGATGTGTGACTTCCGAGGCAACATGGATTTGCCTTTGATCCGGAGCTTTTGTCAAGAGAGATCAAAAAAACTGTCACTGAGGACTCAAATTGTGAGAATATTAGTTTTTTGCATTATCCCTATAAAAATGGAATTGTGCGGCCCACTTTAACTACAAGATGCTGAATACGGCTTTATTTTGGTTTGGCTGATTAAAAGATATTTGTCCTTTTTGGTTTCTGAACTTGCTCTATATGGTCTCTCAAGCACATCACCATAAGTATTTGCTCAATTTTCTCTATTTTTGTACGAAATCTAATAATTTGTAATTTCTTTTAAAAGTTACATTTTGTCGGTTCTAGAAATGGACTTAGTAAAAGAAGTAGTAATGTAGTAGTATTACAAGATACCAAGAAAGAAAACATGGTCCCCAGTTTGACTTGAAGTGTGACCTTACATGGAATTATTAGACTTGTTGCATAGACCTACGCGTCTTAATATATATTATATTTTCATATTATTGATATTTTGGGTTGGCCTCTACTGTTACATTTAACTGTTGTGCATTCCTCCAAATTAACTGCAGGTCATCCTTAAAGATAAAAACATAAAAATAAAATAAACTTTATCTTGAAATAAATCGTAATTTTTTTTAATTTTTTTTACAAAAGAGACGACCTTAAGAAGTCCAGCACTTTATTTGTTAAAGTTGTCAAGAAACTATTCTACCAAAGCCCATCTTAAACTCACTCCTGTCTCCTCTCTCCTCCAGGAGTGGATATCCTCTATCGACTGGGCCTCTCAGCTCGAAGCAGCACAGACAAGAGGACTGGCCCACCTCCGACTCCTCACACCACCGCTCCCTCTCCTTCCCATCTTCCTGTTTCTGGATATGGGGTGTTATTCGACTCAAACTCCCTCTACGAGGCTCCGGCGGCCAGTCTGTTCCCGCCTGAGATCGGCGAGGAGTTCTCCGTCGTGGTCAGCCTCAGCTCCTGGCGAGCGAACAACGCTTTTCTTTTCAGCGTCAAAGACGGCAGGGACCGGCTGCGGTTCGGCATCCAGCTGCTGCCGCGCCGAGTGGTGGTTTACACCGCGGAGAAAACCTCCGTCTACTTCACCTACAACTGGCAGGACGGGCGCCAGCACCCTTTCGCCGTCGGCGTTCGCGCTCGCTCCGTGTCCTTCTTCGCCGATTGCGGAGCGGTGCATCAGCGGGAGGAGACCCTGGGGAGATCTCGCCCGCTGGGAGAGTCCGGGGGTCTCTTCACTCTCGGCCGGATGAACTCTAAAGCGGCGGCGTTTAACGGACGAGTCTGCCAACTAGACATCTACCCCTCTGCCGAAGCCGCCGCGCACTACTGCAACTACCTTAAAACACAGTGCCGGCTGGCCGACACGCACCGATTGCCTTCGCCACATCCGAGCTTCGAAATTTTGGCAAATGACCCCCCTCCTTCGAATCCTTTGACGAAGTCCCTTGTTGGAGTAGCAGCCACCCATCGTTCGCCCTTAAAAGCTACAGCAGCTTTCACGTTGTCCCCGGGTAATTCCGTCAAGCGGTATCCAACACTGAGCCCATCGGTGCAACCTCATCCGAGGGATCGGAGCCACGTTTCCAAATCGGATCCCTTTGCTCGCACCACCTCGTCGTCCCTTCGGCGTGACAACCCTACCGTGGCCACCCCGAGCGCACGAGCAGGTCATCTCGCCCGGGGCACGACTATCGCCACGAACAGAGATGTGGCCATCGATCTCTCTGAAAACGGCTCGAAGGAAGAGATCAGCTCTGGGAGTCCGCGGTCTCCCGATGCCACTACCCCAGGCCTGATTCGGGTGAAGGAGGGACTCAGGAACACCTCCGGGGACTCTCACTCTCGGGTCCAGCAGACTCACCGGCTCCGGGAGTTCCACCCGAGGGCCAACGGCACCACTTTGTATCGAGAGAATCGGGTGGACGCGTCAGATCTGGACGGCGGAGACGAGGAAGTAGACGTCGGAGGGTACGACTACGGGTACGAGGATACAGACGATTACTACGAGTACGACGATGGTTTCCGTAGCCCCAAAGGAGAGCCAGGTTCTCCGGTAAGTAATGGATGAATGACAAGTGGAGCTGTGGAGCGTTCATGGAACATTATTCAAAAGTAGTTGAGAAACAAGTCGGTGCAATGCTGCACACGCTCAAGAGGAGAACAAATAGCAATAGAAGGCAATCAAAGGTAATTTACGGCCATCATACTTAAAAACACGATGTAAAATGTTGGCTTTGTTGCATACAACCAAGTATATATTGAAATATATTTTGGCAGGGCGGCGCAGTGATTTATAGGTGATGGCATGTCCGAGCACTGTTCTGTTTTCCTGTATCTACAAGTTGTTAAAATAACACGTCATTCCCTTCGCTGAAATACTGGCAGCCACCTTTGCTCTGATGTGAGAGAGGATAACTCATCTGAAGGTTAGAGGTACAACCCCGGCTAGAAGGATTTGCTGCACATTATCTTTATGATGTATGCAGGCTGTCAGGATACATTTGCCTCCGAAAACTTTAATGTACAGCAGACTTTCCACGAGCGAGATGTGACGGGAATTTCTATCCGATCTGTTTAAACCGAGGAGTTTGTGCAGTGATGTAAGAGAACTCATCTCCTAGTTTCCACAGATCCATTAGTCAGCGCCTGCGGCTCCGTGGGTGCGACACACGGCTTTGACGGCACAGCGCCGTTGCAACATATCTTCGTATCTCGTGAGCGCGAGTGCACGGTTCTGCGGTAGCGCGAGCGAGATTCGGTCAAAGCCATAAAAAAAGTCGGTCGGAATTTGGCATAAATATAGATATTTCTTCCTTTTTCTTCAAATCGTTTTCCCGCCTATGTCTTTGGCTGCTCTCTGAACAGGCATGTTTTTGAATGTGGGGTCAGCTGAAGGTCACTCTGTGCCACTGGCTCTTCGTTTGAACTTGAAGAAAGCTGGTTTACATCCTCGGGGGAAGTATTTCATCGTTTTTTTCCAGCCGCATAACTAAACAAGCACAGTGGCATGTGAGCTTGGTTAACCCTTTTCTAGCTCAATGAGCAGAGAACAGCACTTTTTGTGTTCATTTTTTCTTCTTTTGACTCGTCATATGGATCAAGTTTGACAATATAGATGATTATAACAATATGGATTATATATAGTAGTCATCACACCCTTCATGCTTTCCCCTGTACGTCTCAGTTACATGGTCTTTTCACCACATGTTGAGTTACAGTGCGGGGGGGCGGGGCCTATTCAGATCAAGTGAATGTCACACAACGCCGATGATGATTCATTCTATCCTTCAACTTGACTTTTTCAAATTGAAAAAATGTGACCCCGTATCTCGTCATCGCTTATGAAGCATGATGAATGTTATCGTTTTACTGCATGAGCGCCTCTCTTTTCTATCGGGCCTTGTTGTCGTTGCGAAGTTGTGCGCTCATAGTTTCCATGTGTGTGTGTGTGGGAGTGTAGCAGAACAAACAGCTGTTTCTTTATTCACGTCTCCCCGCGTGCCCATCTGCTCCCGACGACGAGGGGTTCAGGATGCTCCAGTGCACCCTGTCGGGAACTCTCGCTATAGCAACACATTCAGGAAAGTCAAAATTAGTAACATTGGATAGTACAATGTCTGATTTGTGTTATCTTTAAAGTGTGTGAACTGTACCTTTGGGGGTAAAAAGAACAACTTGAGGAAAAGATTGCTATCTTTGCCCAGAAGGGGATTTTCTGCTGACTTTTAATGGTTATTCAGTTTTTGGAATAATAATAATCAATCTAATTTATACAGCGCTTTTTAAGATACTTTCAGACACTTTACATGTTACATTCATACAGCGTAGACACAGCTATCTCTCCTTTCAAGTGAATCCATTAACTCGTCACTGAAAATGTACTCCTATTTTCACAATATAATCATGTGTCCTGCTGTTTCTAATAATAATAATAATAATTAAGATAGTCAAGTGAACTCAGCTGTGATCCATTTTATTAGATTACTTTGTTTATTCTTGCACCCTTTTAGGATTCAAATACGACAGCTTCCTATAAAATCCTCTGATTTACTCGTCATAATTCATAATTTGGAGTAGACCGAGCGAGTAATGGAGATATGTTCCCACTGAATCAGAGCTGACATGCCAGTGCATCTTAAAAAACGTTTTTAAGCCGAAAGGCAGTGTTCACATGTCGCAGTGAAGGTGAATATCCTTCGTTCAATCGGTTGCGCACCTTTAAAAAAAAATTTGAAAATACGATATAACACGTACAGTCAACTGCTCGGCCTGGTTTCAGAGATATGAGAGATCATGATATCTCTTCCTGAATTTACATCTCAGATCAATTCAGCATACTAGCTAATGCCCTTCACTAAGTGTGAGTATTGTAAACTCTTTTCTTCAGCTACAGGCCAGATGTACAAAATCAGACTCAGAATTTTTTTTTAAACGTTAGTAATTAGGGCTGGTTGATCATTTCGTGATATCGGTATAATTGCTGAATTTTTACGAAATTACCGGATATTGTGGTTCAGATGAATACATAAAAAAGTATGTATTTGAAATTCTGATCGCTTATTTTTCTCTCCCGGCGAAATAATACAAACATATTGTATATTAACGCCACAGATTGACAGTCTCATCTGGAGAATGTAACCCGAGCCCTTTTCTGTTCAGAGATTCCCAATCCATCTTTTTAGGTGAAAACACTCGACGCCTGTCTTTGAACTTCATCGCTCTCTCACATAAATATAGAGTCATCAGCGCAGGGCCCGGAGACACTGAGCTGCATGTTATTGCTTGCCATTGACCTAGTCTCATTCCCCCACCCCTTTTCTCTCTCTCTCTCTCTCTAACATTACCTTCTTTCTTTCCCTTGTCCCTGATTTAGGGTCCTCCTGGTCCCGCTGGTTTACCTGGTCCTCCAGGAACAAGAGGTCCTCGGGTGAGTTACCTGCGGCGAGGTGATGGTACACACTGTTCTATTGGATCCTCTTGCTTTGGTACCCCAACTGCATCAACGGCCAATCAATTCAATTCAGTTCATTTTATATAGCCCAGTATCCAAAATTCCGAATTAGCCTTCAGAGGGCTTTACAATCTGTACACATACAACATCCCTGACCTTTGACCTCACATCGGATCAGGAAAAAACTCTCCAAATAATTCAGAAAAAAAAACCTTTCACGGGGAAAAAGGTGAACAAAAGATAGATACTTTATTAATCCCCAAGGGGAAATTTATCGTAGCAGTAGCAGCACCAATAAACTAAACACACAAGAATAAAAAATAAAAAACAGGGATGAAAGATATAGATGTATACAAAGTAAAATAAAATATATATGTATATATACAACATATATGCATACACAATACAATACTAATGACAAATTAAATTAAATATAAAAATATTAAATATAGACAGTGTAAAACCTTCAGGAGAGCAACAGAGGAGGATCCCTCTCCGGGATGGACAGGAGAATAGACGTCTGTAGCAGGCCCGAGGCCGCCACCTGTGGGTTTCCCCCCCCAGCACCAAGGATCCGCCAGACCAAGAAGAGGTTTTGCCTCACGACATATTTATTCGCCACTACACGACACCCCGAGCAGACCGTAAAACACGTTTCTGCTCACCTCTCCTCTCCACTGAAAGTGGCAGCTTTATAGGGTCTCGGCCATGATGGATTGCCAATCACCAGCGCAGCCGAGGCTAAATCAGGACACAGCTGGCCACTCCCCACCACTCGATGAGGGGCCGGGACCCCCTCCGGCCCAATCCTGCCCCCCACATGAGAGCTTGGCGCAGGAGGGGCTCTGGGGACTGTGGACACGTTTCGCCGGAGGGGGCCCGGGCTCACTGCTAGAGGTGGGGGTCGGGGTTCGACGGGAGTTGACGCCCGCTGGCCGGGGAACGGGAGCTGGGACCGCTGGAAGGAGTCAAGATGTAGCTGGTACTCTCCGATAGGCCCGGGATCCGGAGTCGGCCCCGACGGGTCGGCCTGGGTCGGTAGCCCAACGGATCCTGGACCGGGGTTCGACGGCAGCCCGACGAGTCCAGCTCTGGGTCCGCAGTAGCTCCGGACGGCTCCTGACCTCAGTCGGCAGTCTACGCTCCTGGGCCTCTGGGGCTGGCCCGACGGGTCCTGACCGGGGCCCGGGTAGTCTGGACGGTCCTGGGGCTCTAGTCCGGTAGTCTGGCTCCTGGATCTCTCGGGGCCTGCAGTCTGACGGGTCCTGGGGGCTCTGGGGTCGCAATCCGACGGGTCCTGGGCTCTGGGTCGTAGCTCCGAATGGGGTCCTGAATTCAGGGGTCGGCAGCCCGACGGCCCTGGACCTGTGGGGCTCGCAGTCTGACGGGTCCTGGGCTCTGGGGTCGCAGCTCCACGCCCTGGGGCTCTGGGTCCGCAGCTCGAGCGGCTCCTGACCTCAGTCGGCAGTTCCGGCAGGTCCTGGGGCTCTGGGTCGGCAGTCTGACGGGTCCTGACCGCCTGCAGCTCCACGGGTCCCGGGCTCGGTCCGGCAGTTCACGGCTCCTGACCTCGGGGTCGGTAGTCTGGGACGGGTCCTGGGGCTCTTGGTCCCAGTCTTCGACGGCTCCTGGACTCAGGGGTCGGCAGTCTGACGGGTCCTGGGCTCTGGGGTCAGTCCGACGGGTCCTGGACCTCGGGTTCCCAGTCTGATGCCTTGACCTCAGGTGTCGCAGCTCCGCTGGTCCTGAGGCTCTGGGTCGGCAGTTCGATAACCGGACTGGGGTCGGGCATGCACGGGTCACGGGAATGGAGTCTGCTCCCAGCGGGTTTCTGGAGGTTCCGAGAACAGGCGGCTCTCCCTCCGCCTGTGCCCGCCCCCATCTCTTCATCCGGGCCAGCATCTGGCCTGCTGCTCATCGCTTCCTTCCTCCTGGTCTGGCCCCTCCCTTTCAGGCACTGGGTCCTCAGGGGCCCACGTTGGGCTCCAATGTAGCAGGCCCGAGGCTGCCACCCGTGGGTTTCCCCCCAGCACCAAGTGATCCGCCAGACCAAGAGGTTTCGCTCCACCACATATTTATTCGCCACTCACACCCATAATCGGCAGACCGTGAAACACGTGCCTCTGCTCACCTCTCCTCCACCTCGAGTGGCAGCTTTAGTGGCCTCGGCCAAGGAGTGATTGCCAATCACCAGCAGCCGAGGCCAAATCAGACACAGCTGCCACAACGTCATGTGACCAGAATGAAGCGTTACAGAGTCACATAAACACATTCAAATCTGAAAACAGACTTCTGTTCGGCCGGATTTTTAAGAGAGCACGACATGCAGACCAGAAGGCAGATAGACAGACGGGGAGACGGGGGTGAGGTGGCAGATAGTAAAACATGTCTCCCTGTAAAAAAGCCTGAGAAAAGCACATCGCTGATACAAAACACGCTCTTAACTCCATAGGCTTAAGTCATAAAGAAGTGGAGACAGAGGGAGGCCTCGGATCGTTATGTGGCAGGAAGCTGAGGGCAGTGTGCGGCGGCACTGCGGTCGTCTGTCTTTACCTCTAATTGTGAACGTCATTAGACGTTCGGTGTGGACGTTGTCATGGAAACAGGCAGGTTTACATCAGAGGTTCTTTTATTTTGGAACTAGATCTGTAGCTGATTGATACAGTGATGAAGATGAAGAGTTTATGGAGGAAGGAGATGCGGTGGATTGTTGTCTTGATGTTTTTGTAACTTTGTTCGTATCACAACGTAGAAATTGTTATTTTTTATCTTTTTTTCCCCTTGAGGACATTCATGTGTTGTACGTTGACCTTGAATACTCTTTAAATCACACTTTGACAAAATCAAATAATCACTTTAAGAGTTTACTTTCTTCATATTTGGTGAAATGCTTATGTGGAAGCCATGGCTCAGATTACTGGCAAAAAAAAGGTGCTCAATTTTAATTTAGCTAGTTCTGTCGGGATGGCTGTTGTAGCCAGAGAGAGAGAGAGAGAGAGAGAGAGGACCGAAATGCTAACAACTTTCCACAAAATCTTTAATCTTCTTCACTAAAAACCAGATCAAACACAAACATGAACTAAACAGTACAAACCAACACTGAGGTTTGGAGACAAACAGAATTTAAATACACAGGGAAGCAGGTGATTGGACACCAGGGAACGAGACACAGGTGGACACAATGAGGGCGGGGCCAGCAATCACACAGGGCGGGTATAAATACCTGAGTCCACATCACCGAGGATCTGACATGGTCAACAAACACAGACAGAAAGGCACAGCGCCTCTACCACCTCAGGCAGCTGAGGAAATTTCTTCTACTCTGGAGCTGTGAGAGCGTCCTGACAGGAAGCATCACAACTGCTCCGCTCAGGACAGGAAGGCTCTGCAGAGAGTAGTGCGTCGGCTGAGCGCACTATGGAACTACACTCCCACCCTGCAGGACTTGTACACCAGGGTGCAGAACCAGAGCAGCAGGATCATGAAGGATCCTCACCACCCCAACAACAGACTGTTTCAGCTGCTGCGGTCAGGCAGGCGCCTCCGTAGTCACGCTGCAGAACAGAGTTTCTTTCCTCAGGCCATCAGGATTGTGAACTCCGACCTCACCAGGACCCCCACCCACACAACTGCCCTCTTAGGCACACACACACACACACACACACTTACTGTAAATATTGGTAAATGGTGTGTGCTTGTTGCACATTCCTGCTGAGCATTGCCACTTTCATTTCACTGCACACCCTGTGTGTGTATGTGACAAATAAAACATCTTGAATCTTGAATCTTGAATCTTGAAAACAATCAGGAACAGGGCAGACGATCACAGGGACAGGAAGTGCAGGGAAACAGAGGACACGAGGGACAGAGCCTTCAAAATAAGACACAAAAACTCCGGATCATGACATCCACGAGCCTCTATGACTCATTGATGAAAGTATTACAACATGTATGTATTTGCAGTGTTACATTAAGTGGGTGTCTTTGGTGACTTTCCCAAAACATCAGTGATGTATTTGTACTTTCAAACAGCTAAACTCTCAGTACAATTCCATTATTTTCATTGGAAGTACTGAATTAATCCAACAGGACATCTAAAGGATGCGTATCTTAAAGAGGACCTTCAAAATATGACAGAGAGAGAGAGAAAGGAAAAAGACTGTTACCTGGTTCCTTGACTGTAGTGCAGAGGAAGCGTGGCCCGCAAGCAGCAGGATAACAGATGTGCAGGAATGTGTGTGTGTGTGTGTGTGTGTGTGTGTGCACACACGCACAAGGCATAGGTGTGATGTTTAAGGAATTATGGCCCCCATGACCGGCGTGGTGGTGTTAGTGGAGCTTCCATGATTAATAATTAATGAAGGTGGTTCCCATTGAGAGATCCGAGCGAGGTATGACAGAGATATTTTTTACTATATTTTATTTCGCATGTTAATCTCTCTTTTAGTTCAGACGGCTCCTGTTTTACGACTTAAATACTTAAAATGTGCCTCAAAATACAATGAATATAATGAGGAAACATGTTACTTACAGAGTCATGAACATAAATAAAGAATAGAAAAGTTAAAAGATTTAAACGGATTCTTCTCAATACCATAACGCATGTGTACAATGTGACTGTAGTTCGGACGGCTGTACAGTTTTGTGCCGAATGTGCACAAAAATATGGGTCAGTGTGCAAAAGTTTACAGTTATGTGCATCGTGTGAAGTTAGTGAGGATACGCCTCTCGGGGGAAGAGACGCAAGAGTCCTGGAAACAGGCATTTAACAAAATGAGCCTCCTTGACTTGGAGCTGTCATTCTAAAGCAGGGGGTGCAGGTTCTGTTTATGGAGAGAACGTGTTGCCATAAACAGCAGTTTTAACTTGTAAACATCATGTCACGATAACAGCAGTGGAATTTAATGTGTGTACGTGCAAGAAAACACGAGTGATATGGAGGTTAGAACGTTAACACCTGTACGAGGCGCTAAAGGGCCGAGAGATCACTCCAAGGACATTGAGAATGTCAATAATGCACATTTCATTCATTACATGTCATTTAGTGTTGTGCTCTCTCACTCTCTCTCTCTCTCTCACTCTCTCTCACTCTCTCTCACTCTCTCACTCTCTCTCTCTCTCTCTCTCTCTCTCTCTCTCTCTCTCTCTCTCTCTCTCACTCTCTCTCTCTCTCACTCTCTCTCTCTCAACCTCTCTCTCTCTCTCTCTCTCTCTCTCTCTCTCTCACTCTCTCTCTCTCTCTCTCTCTCTCTCTCTCTCTCTCTCTCTCTCTCTCTCTCTCACCATCTCTTTCTCTCTCTCTCTCTCTCTCTCACTCGCTTTCTCTCTCTCTCTCTCTCTCTCTCTGTTCTCCAGGGTCCCACCGGTCCACATGGAAGCCCAGGACAGCATGGACCACCTGGGCCCAAGGTGAGTGGCCCTTCTCCCATGGCAGGGCAGACTTAAACAGCCAACACACACACACACACACACACACACACACACACACACACACACACACACACACACACACACACACACACACAACGGTTCTCATTTATAATACGTACTGGGGTCAGAGCTGCGGAGAAGAGCTAGAGAAGTGTGGGTGTGTCTCTGTGTCCACTGATACACACAGGAAGGAAGGAAGACAAGGAGGCAAGGAAGGAAAGGAAGGCAGGCAAGGAAGGGAGGAAGGAAAACAGCAAAATGGTCCCACAGTTACACTCTCACAGGGTCTGTGCAGTGACAAGGATTCTGCTCAGAGAGCCAATCCGCCTCCTTCAGGACGTCGTCCATCAACATGCCATCGTCGTGTCATCAAAGATACAAACGGATACCAGATCGGGAGGAAGCGGCACGCAGAAGAGTCATGACAAACATTTAGAATTGTAAAGCATATTGCAAACAGCTGATGCCGAGCGGCCGACGGGAGTGTGCACGCCTGGCCACAATAATGTGAACACTCGATGACGTGCTCAATCAAGCTTCAGGGAAAGGAAACTTAACCCGGAATAACGTACAAAATATTTGGTTGTAGAATGTCCTTTGTCTGTATTTGTGTGTATTTGTCTGTATTTGTGTGTATTTGTGTTGTGTGTATTTGTCTGTATTTGTGTGTATTTGTTGTCTCCCACTCACACAATTAACTAAGACGTCGATAATTTGAGAACAATTGAAGGAAACCTCACATTGCAAAGTATGATTTATTAACACACTTGTTCACGTTCCTGTCGCATATACGTTTACAACATCTGAATAGGTGATTGTTGGAATATATCTTTTCAATAGGTTCAATAATACACGACCGTTCAAAAGTTTGGGGTCATCCAGACAATTTTGTGTCTTCCATGAAAACTCACTTTTATTTATCAAATGAATTGAAAATTGAATAGAAAATATAGTCAAGACATTGACAAGGTTAGAAATAATGATTAATATTTGAAGTATTAATTTTGTTCTTCAAACTTCAAGCTCAAAGGAAGGCCAGTTGTATAGCTTATATCACCAGCATAACTGTTTTCAGCTGTGCTAACATAATTGCACAAGGGTTTTCTAATCAGATATTAGTCTTCTAAGGCGATTAGCAAACACAATGTACCATTAGAACACTGGAGTGATAGTTG
The DNA here is from genome assembly GCF_029220125.1 of Pseudoliparis swirei. Taxonomy (NCBI): domain Eukaryota; kingdom Metazoa; phylum Chordata; class Actinopteri; order Perciformes; family Liparidae; genus Pseudoliparis; species Pseudoliparis swirei. The sequence goes on along the minus strand of NC_079392.1, from coordinate 4,918,894 downwards.
ATGGAAATGGGCCTCTATACACCTCTGGAGATATTTCATTAGAAACCAGACGTTTCCACCTAGAATAGTCATTTACCACATTAACAATGTATAGTGTGTGTTTTTGATTAATGTTATCTTTATTGAAAAAACAGTGCTTTTCTTTGAAAAATGAAGACATTTCTAAGTGACCCCAAACTTTTGAACGGTAGTGTATATTAAATATATTCTGAAAATAATAGAAAGAAATGGGCATATGTCAAGAAAAAATCCATATGGTCGTGTATTTATTTGTATTTCGTGCTCAATCTGTATTATACACTCATGGCGTTTCAGTTGAATTGAGTTAAATTATTTTGTTGTGACAACTTCTCTTAAATCAGAACAATACAAGTGACAAAGAACACCCACTTTAACCAGATGGCTGACGTTGTGGCAGTTAAAATCTTCAAAGTCGTGCTTTTTCCCCCCATAACCCTGAATGTCACGTCAAAGAAGTGGTGATAAATATGTTTATAATGGTCCAGCTGGTTGGATTTGGAACTCGTTATTGGAAAGTAACATAAAGATTTCAAAGACGGGGATGAAAGCGTGAGGTCTCTCTCCCTCCCTCTCTCTCTCTCTTTATTGTCATCGTACAATGACGACAATGTCTAGCTGCGAGAAATCAAAAGTATATTGTATTTCGCTCGATTCCAAATCGTCAGATATTGTTTTGACGCCATCTCCTCTCTCAGGCAAAACATCAGACTTTATAGTTTTATAGTCGTCTGCCTGAACATGTTGAGAGAACGAGGCCAAATTATAAAAGCTATTCCGATAAAATTCTTCTCTGCAAAAAAAAAAAAAGACTTTAAAACCTGAAAAATGGTCAATTCTTCCCCAAAATATATTTAATTATTCCCAGTAAAAGCAGAGAGCTGACGCGAGTTGAGAAGTCGGGACCTTTTTTTTCCGCACGCACCTTTAAAAATTGAAGTTGTTACTAAAAACGAATGTTTAGAATTACTATTATTTTCAGCCTGAACACAACCCAAACTCGGATCACGTCTGTGAAATGTTTACGCGACTCTTGCCAGAATCTGTCAAACCTCCCACGCCGGGCTCGGGGTTGTTTTTCAGGACCACCAATCAGCAAAAAGCCGCACATGTTGCTTCCTCTACGTGACACAGCTGTAGAGATCCTACCAGGTATCATCGTGTATTTTAAGTAAAGTAAAGTTCAAGTTCGAGTTTTTGATCAAAAGGCATCGATAATGCCGCGTTTGTTCCCCCCCCACCTGAAGAGTGAATCTCATCTGCTCACAGAGTGGGATCAATAAACCAGACGCAGCCAGATGTGTGTAAGAGTGATAATAATGAGCCATTGTGCGAATGGCTGCAGGAGACAACCAGTTGACCAGAAATCCCCCCCCCCCTCCTCCCATCGCAGGTATTGTCGGGTAGTCTCCGGGCTAGTCCCGCCTCCTTGGCCATGACGCTGACTTCATATGAAGAGAAAATGAAAGAAAATAAGCATTTTTCTCAAAAAAATCTCTTGTAATTGTGTTTCCTCCCCAGCATGGGGACCAGATGTAAAGTAACGGATGCTTTGACACGACTGATTAAGGATGTGAGGACGCGCCAGAGTAGCTGCAGTGAGTGAAGGAACAGTCCGGCCAGAGAAGCTGGAACAAAGGACAAGTGGATGGTCCACTCCTCCCCACCTTCTTCTTCTTTTATGATGTGAAACCTTTTGCTCGTGAGAGGATAGCTCCTCATTTGGAGCGGTAACACATTATACTGCATATCAGGGGCGTTTGTAGGATTCAAAAGAAGGGGGGGAGGGGTGGGGGCTAAGTCCCTAGGGGAGCGGCACCCCTCGGTATGTTTGATGTCCATTGTTTCCTACAGTTCATAGATTGGTTCAATCAGAAAGTGACGTTCTCTGTAGTTTTGCTGCATTCAGTATCTGAAAACACAAGAGACAGAATGTCAGGGTCATAGTGATATGTTCTGTTCATTTTGGACACTATGGACAGAACATGGTTCTTTAAAGAACCATCACCTACTGAAGAACCATTCTGTCATTTGAGACACCTTTATAGGTTCTTTAAAGAACCCTGGTTTGAAAGGTTCTTTGTGGAACTAGAAATGGTGCCTTAAAGAACCATTCTTTAAGGTTCTTTGAAGAACTATTTAAGGACATGGTTCTTTAAAGAACCCTGGTATGAAAGGTTCTTTGTGAAACCAAAAATGGTGCCTTAAAGAACCATTATTTGAAGGTTCTTTGAGACATCTTTATAGGTTCTTTGAAGAACTCTTTAAGGAAATGGTTCCTTAAAGAACCCTGTTTTTTTAAAGATTCTTTGTGGAACCAAAAATGGTGCCTTAAAGAACCATTTTTTAAGGTTCTTTGAAGAAGTATTTAAGGACATGGTTCTTTAAAGAACCCTGGTTTTTAAAAGGTTCTTTGTGGCAGCATAAATGGTGCCTTAAAGAATCATTTTTGAAGGTTCTTTGAGACACCTTTATTGGTTCTTTGAAGAACTCTTTAAGGTTGTAGTTCTTTCAAGAACCCTGGTTTGAAAGGTTCTTTGTGAAACCAAAAATGGTGCCTTAAAGAACCATTATTTGAAGGTTCTTTGAGACACATTTATAGGTTCTTTGAAGAACTATTTAAGGAAATGGTTCCTTAAAGAACCCTGTTTTTTTAAAGATTCTTTGTGGAACCAAAAATGGTGCCTTAAAGAACCATTTTTTAAGGTTCTTTGAAGAAGTATTTAAGGACATGGTTCTTTAAAGAACCCTGGTTTTTAAAAGGTTCTTTGTGGCAGCATAAATGGTGCCTTAAAGAATCATTTTTGAAGGTTCTTTGAGACACCTTTATTGGTTCTTTGAAGAACTCTTTAAGGTTGTAGTTCTTTAAAGAACCCTGGTTTGAAAGGTTCTTTGTGAAACCAAATATGGTGCCTTAAAGAACCATTATTTGAAGGTTCTTTAAGACACCTTCATAGGTTCTTTGAAGAACTCTTTAAGGAAATGGTTCTTTCAAGAACCCTGGTTTGAAAGGTTCTTTGTGGAACCAAAAATGGTGCCTTAAAGAACCATTATTGGAAGGTTCTTTGAGACACCTTTATAGGTTCTTTGAAGAACTCTTTAAGGAAATGGTTCTTTAAAGAACCCTGGTTTGAAAGGTTCCGACAGTTCATAGATTCGTTGAAGAAGAGCGCAATTTGCGTCAAACGCGTTTCCCCGTAGAAATTCTCGTCTATCCCAACCATCCGCGTCCGTACGTTGACTTTGCTTCATGGGATCAACTCACAACGCTTTTGATGTGAACGCACCTGTACCAGTTCATTGACTTTGAGCTCACCTCATTGGCCGTAATCCCGGCTCTCGTCGACGAGACACGTTACCTGGAAGCCCCCCTTTAAAACAGGCCTAACCGCGGCCCTGCTGCGTACAGCTACAAGACAAAGACACATATATCCAAGTACTTTGAATGAATTATGATCTCTCTGTCTGACGCACACAGGAGAGAGGAATGTTCTGTTTTCCTCCCAGATTAATCCGTCAGCACAGCAACACGGATCTATTTGTTCTCCGTCACCTTTGACCTCTGCTGTTTTCCACCGAGGGCGTCTGATTGGTGCATTATGCTCGCCACCTGCTCGCTTCACGGTCCCTTCAACCCACATTCGTTTGTTCGCAGAAAACACAACATCGGCTCATCTAATCCCGCAGTGACCTGTCACTGAGTCATCCTCACATCCCCCGAGCCCCCCCCCCCTGCTGCCGCGGAGGCGGAATAGAGTGATTGAGGGACTCTTTGTCTCGGCTTTAGGAAAAAGATATCTCTTGTTGAAATGTGTTTGGTTTCCAGGGTGAATACCAAGGTGCATATACTCTCCCCCCCCCCCCCCCGAAGCTGAGTTTAGCGGATGTGTTTGAAGCACGGAAAAAAACTGAAATGTTATGACAATACGTTTGCACAATTTAAATGCTGACTTTTACAAACCGAAAGAAGCCGTGGTGTTTCTGCTGCGGTCGACCTTCTGCTCTCAAGCTTCTCTCAGCCTCGCTCACCGTCACTCGAAACTACGGAAACTTGATGCTCATAATCTACGGAGGAAAATATATGTTGTAAGGCAGTGGCTCTTCACCTTATTGGAGGTGCTGAACCCTGCTAGCTTCATCAGTGCACCAGCCGAACCCTTCGGAATTGGAAAAATAAAATACGATTTCTTCAAAACATAGGTATATATTTTATGAGTAGACAAATAAGTGCACAAAATCCCGTTGTTCAAAGAACAAAATGTGAATTTCCCACAAAAACATAACTTTACTTCAAATCAATGTGACTTCTGTTGCCTTTCAGATACGAGTTCAGAAATGCGCGGCTTCACCTCAGAAAAGTTATCGCTCTCGTTATCGCAACAAAGTCTGTTCCTCTTAGTTTTCATGTCCACCATCCTCAAAAAAGGATTGGAAAGAAGAAAAATGGCGCGTTGGCAAAATTTCGGCAGCCAATTTTTTTACCACCGACAAAAGAGCCCGACATTTCTCTCGTGTACCGTGACCCCTGCCGACCCCTGAGAGTGACTCACCCCTGGGGGTCGATCTAATGTGTCAGACAATGGCTGAGCACCCCACAACCGAACCAGCTGAAAGTCAATGTTTTCATGTCTTCGGTGTCCTATTCAGACGTCCTTGGTACTGCACACCTGATCAAACACCATTTTCTACATTATTCTATATCATATTGTAGCGTATTGGTTGATACTTCATGTTTTCTTACTTTCCAAACCCTTTTTTTTATCATTCACTAGTGAGCACAATGACAATATATAGTTTTAAATGAGATTTAGAGATGAAACAATCACATTTCTGTCAATACAGTTTGATGCTGTGAAACATAACCTGCACGTATATATATATATATATATATATATATATATATATATATATATATATATATGTCCTGTGTATGTATTTTTCAAACACGGTCAGATCCTGTAGCTGTAGGTGTTGCATAGACGTGTGGTCGAGTGAGAGAGAGAGAGAGAGGGAGAGAGAGGGAGAGGGAGAGAGAGAGAGAGAGAGAGGAGAGAGAGAGAGAGAGAGAGACAGTGTTCAGAGTATAAATGTGATAGTATTAGATTTCAGTTTTTATATGAATATGCATAGATGTCAAAGCCAACTTTTTTTTTAAATAACATTAATTCTCTTTAAAAGAGTTATCTAGAAAAACACATGTTTGACAAAAGCATAATTACAATGTTGAATTTGTTTAATTAAAAAAATCCTCAAACATAGCTTCACCATGCCATGTGATATGATATCTGTTTTAATAACATGTTTTACTGAACATTTACCCTCTGAGGTAGAAATATTGTGTTTCTCCATTCAGCCTAAACACACAGAGACATTATCTCCGTGTCAGCATCGCTCAGCCCGTTAAGTGAAGTGTCCCAAGACGGCTGCTCCGTCATAACTGGAGATGCTCTCTGTAATATTGTTTGTCTTTAAAATACATTTCTTGATATCTGACGATAGAATACATGTCGTCAGCTCGGGAAGCGAGCCCCAGAACCTTCTGAAATGTAATATTACTGTTCTGTGGAAATGCACTTAACATCAGCTCCATCCTGGCCGACTCTTTGACTTCTGGAATCACACATGTGGTCTGGGACGACACGGGAACCGAGCGAGGTCTGGACCCTCAAAGGCTTTCGTGTGACTCGCTTAGTCACCGTGCAGAAATGCGGACGGCACGTCTGCCATTATTTCCGAGATCTGTTCTGATATATATAAAAAAGGGAGTGTTCTTACACTGAAAGATCAAGGACGGGGCCTCTAGAAGCTGCAGACTGAAATTCCTAAACGACATAAAACCAAAATAAAAATGTTGTGTGCAAGATGAACTCATTTCTGGGCCTTTTTGAATTACTTGTTGTTTTTAAAAAGTCATTTTAAATGGTATTGATAGTTAAAGTAAGCATCCCTACCATTCACTGATGTGGGTGAACTGTGTGGGTTATCGTCTCTTTAAAGGCACACACACACACACACACACACACACACACACACACACACACACACACACACACACACACACACACACACACACACACACACACACACACACACGCCTTGAAATACACTCCGATCAGACCCATTCATTCAAAGTTAAAGGAGTGTGTGAGTGGAAGGACTTATTTTTATTTTTTAAACTGCTCTACAGCTCATGATGGAACGTTAGTCCCTTCACCTCTATTTGGTCACTTTACTGTCCTTTCACTTCTATTTGGTCACTTTACTGTCCTTCACCTCTATTTGGTCACTTTACTGTCCTTCACCTCTATTTGGTCACTTTACTGTCCTTTCACTTCTATTTGGTCACTTTACTGTCCTTTCACTTCTATTTTAAAAAAGTGTGGGAGGTTTATTGACTTCAATAAAGTCGACTCTTCGTGTGGCGCTGCCTTCAGAGGAGCTGCATCTCAGACCATGTGACCTGCTTCTATTCCAGGACTCGAAGGGAGACCCGGGGCTGTCTCCAGGCCAGGCTCCACCCGGAGAGAAGGTGAGAACCCTCTAGTCCTCTAGTCCTCTAGGCCTCTAGCCCTCTAGCCCTCTACTCCTCTGTGCTCCTCTAGTCCTCTCGTCCTCTAGTCCTCTGTGCTCCTCTAGTCCTCTAGTCCTCTCGTCCTCTAGTCCTCTACTCCTCTGTGCTCCTCTACGCCTCTAGTTCTCTACTCCTCTGTGCTCCTCTAGTCCTCTGTGCTCCTCTGTGCTCCTCTACTCCTCTAGTTCTCTACTCCTCTGTGCTCCTCTAGTCCTCTAGTTCTCTACTCCTCTGTGCTCCTCTAGTCCTCTGTGCTCTTCTAGTCCTCTAGTCCTCTACTCCTCTGTACTCCTCTAGTCCTCTACTCCTCTGTGCTCCTCTAGTCCTCTACTCCTCTGTGCTCCTCTAGTCCTCTGTGCTCCTCTAGTCCTCTACTCCTCTGTGCTCCTCTAGTCCTCTGTGCTCCTCTAGTCCTCTAGTCCTCTACTCCTCTGTGCTCCTCTAGTCCTCTAGTCCTCTACTCCTCTGTGCTCCTCTAGTCCTCTGTGCTCCTCTAGTCCTCTAGTCCTCTGTGCTCCTCTAGTCCTCTGTGCTCCTCTACTCCTCTGTGCTCCTCTAGTCCTCTGTGCTCCTCTACTCCTCTGTGCTCCTCTAGTCCTCTAGTCCTCTACTCCTCTGTGCTCCTCTAGTCCTCTGTGCTCCTCTACTCCTCTGTGCTCCTCTAGTCCTCTAGTCCTCTACTCCTCTGTGCTCCTCTAGTCCTCTACTCCTCTGTACTCCTCTAGTCATCTCTGCTCCTCTACTCCTCTCTACTCCTCTGTGCTCCTCTGTGTAACAAAGCTTTTCATCATCTGACAATGATTTTTGTCTTGAGGCATTTCTTTTGGACACATATATGTATATATTTAGTTGAATGAATGAATATTCTTTTGAACCTCTGCTCTGTTGTTTATTAGTCATCGGGAAAATGAAGATGTGTTCAGAGTCACCTGATTAATACTAAATGTATTCACTTGTGTCAGACAGCTAAAGTAAAGACACAACTTTATGGTCATGTCATACTAAGTATTCATCGTCACAAGCTTTCATAATTCACTCTCGGTGACGATGGAGTGCGTCACACTCTCTTCTCCATGTGCACCAACAGGGGGACCGAGGGGCACCCGGTCTGACGGGGCCAGGTGGATTTCAGGGTCCAACGGTAAGATTCAGTTTCATCTTCTAGATTGTAGGGGAGGGTCCAAGAAAAAAATCCATTCACCTGTGTGTTGTTATTTTTTTTCATGTTTCTGAACTATTTTTAATTTTTTAAATTTGTATCAACATTTAGATTTCCCAGAGTTAAAGTTCCCGGAGGTTTTTCTTTTTACTGTGAAAAAAGTTTTTAAAAATATCAGAGGAGGCTCACATATGATGAGTTCATACATGTTTGAGAGGAAGTTAAGAGTCAAGAGCATGCATACACACACACACACACACACACACTGAGTTCTCCCTTAGTGTGAGCCACAGACATGAACTGAGGCCTCTGGTGGTCTCTCGTGGTCAGTGTTGGGTTACCCTGTCACAGACAGTCTGCAGACCACCCTGCTTCCTGCCTCTCTTCATTCTTTCTTTTTGTTTATCTCAATAGAAAGAAACATTAGACATCAAACACCTTTTCTTGCTTATTATTATTTCATTTTATTTTCATTCTTCTTCACTATCTTTACATACATATTTGCACGCATCTCTTTCTGCGTTATTGCCCCTCTCTCTCTCTCTCTCCCCCCTCGCTTTTAAACTTGATTAGGCTTTGAGGTCAAAGTGTCCTTCCTCACCGTAAACCTCCCGTTAGCGTAGCGAGCCGAGAGCGAGTCGAACCCACCAATAGAAACTCCTCGCTCATTCGGCGGCCTAAGCCTCGCCCACTACGTCCAAAATCTACTCGTAGATTTTTGTTTTCGTCAGCGGGTTTTTTTTTTTTTTGAGAACAAATATTTGGGATTTGCAGCAGCACATTCTAGTTTCATCAGCAAAACTAACAATTAATTTACTTACAAATGAGAAATTTGTGTAATAAAGACACAAATCTACCTTCATAGAATAGTTCAGCCAAGTACGCCCTAACCAGCCATTTCTATGTAAAAAATGCCATAAGTGATTACATATAGAATATATAACACTTCTATTTTATTTTGAAATTATTTATTATTATATAACACTTATATTGTATTTTGAAATTATTTATTATTATATAACACATATATTTTATTTTGAAATTATTTTTGAAATTAATTAATTTTTATAAATGTTTTTGTTTACAAATCTCATGTAATAAAAAATAAAAAACTTCACGTACCCCCAGGGGTAGTACACATACCCCCCATTTGAGAACACCAGATCCTGCCGCTGCCTCGGCCTCATCCACACAGTTGTCCTCTAGTCGCCTCTCATCGAAGCTTTGAGTCTCGTCTCCACGTAGCTTGCCTTCACCTTGACTCCCCAGGGGGCCGGCCCAGTGTTTGCAGCAGCTGAACCCAATACGCCCCGGCACGTGAACCGGTGCCCTCACAAGTATTTCCAGAGGAAATGAACGTCTCGGGTCCCGATGCTATCCGCCCCTCCGAGTCGGCCTTATATGGAGAGGGAAGGTGTGTGTGTGTCACACGATGGAGTCAACGCTACCAAGCAAGAAGGTCCTCTTGCTCTCCCCCCCCCCTCCCCCCCCAAAAGAAAGACAATGACCCGGCTGTGACCTTGCCTTTTTGGAAACTGTTAACATATGTTGTTGATAATAAATTCAAATGGTAAAATAAAAAGGACTTAAGAGAAGCTTGGACTTAGCGAACAATAAATCTGGTTGGCTTTATACAAAAGTGTTTGTTTAACGAAGGGGGAAGCATTTGGCGGTAGCACAAAAGTGTCTTTTGGATTTGAATGACCAATCTCTTTATTTTATAGATTTGTTTTAGGGTTTTAGTTGTCAGTTTTTTTTTTTTTTTAAAGCTCAACCACACTGTACTCTGCAAACCATTCAGCCAGAACCCAGAAATGGTTCTAGACTCGGTCCTGGAAACACTAGACAGGACAAACAGAGACTTTTATTTTTTTTGACAAATAGGAAATAAAACATTTACAGATTTATTGTATTATAACTAATTCCATTTGATGCCCCACACACCACCACACGTCCTCCTGCTGTCTATCTCCTTCCCCGTCTCTACCCAATCATAACAGAGAGTGCAAGTCATATGGATTTTAACACTCACCATCAAACACATGTCATATGTCAGTCTCGCGTGCATTGGGAATTTGCAGTCAGAATCACACCAACCCTGTCCAGAGGTCATTCAATGTGACCTTTGACCTCAGGGGGTGGTACCAACAATGAGGGATGCATGAAAGAGTATCCAGACTATTCCTACATCCCTTCAGGACATCTCATCCTCAGGATATATGCAAGCCACAAATGCAGATAATTAGTTAGTTTAGTTCATTAGTTTATTAACTGGATCCCCCGTTAGCTGACGCCTTGGCGGCCGCTAATCTTCCGAGAGTCCACAAAAAAGACGACATTTAATACACATAAACATGCAAAAACATGACGTAAAACAAACAGTTAAAAATAGTAGAAACATAGTAAAAAAAATAAAATAATAAAAGATAATTAGTTAGTTTAGTTCATTAGTTTATTAACTGGATCCCCCGTTAGCTGACGCCTTGGCGGCCGCTAATCTTCCAGGGGTCCACAAAAAAGACGACATGTAATACACACAAATATGCAAAAACATGACGTAAAACAAACAGTTAAAAAATACTAGAAACATAATAAAAACTTTTTTATTTTAAATAAAAGATAATTAGTAAGTTTAGTTCATTAGTTTATTACCTGGATCCCCTGTTAGCTGATGCCTTAGCGGCCGCTAATCTTCCTGATATCCACCAAAGAAACAAACAGTTACAAATAGTAGAAACATCATAAAAAAAGCTTATTTGAGATGTACAATAAGAACAACACACAGTTCTCAATGAAAAGAGTCACTAAATGTCACCTTGAAGCAAGTTTTAAATTGTTTGATTGTCTGTTCTTCCTGTTTGCGTTACTTTGTGTTAACCTCTAATTGACAGATGCTAACGTGGTAAACAGGCTACTTGCTAAGCGTTAGCATGTTAGCATTGACATGTTGAGCATGTTAACACGCTGATGCAATAAAACTACTCTATTCTATTTTCAAGGGTCTTAAAGGTTATCCAGGGTCAGCCGGACTGCCAGGAGAACAAGTAAGTTGTGATGTGTGTGCATGTGTGTATGTATGTGTGTGTGTGTGTGTTTGCATGTGAGAAATCAAGAGATAGAGTTTTGTTGTGGTCCAAATCCAAGCTCCTGGCGAAGTAGTAAAAAGCATTGATTTACTACGGGGTCAGATCAGTCTCAACTAGAACGGGCACTCGGTAGAGCGCATACCTTCGCCGCAGCCACATTTTGGCGAATTGCATGCCAATTGGAAAAAATTTACTGCGCTATGGTAAAAAAAAGATGTTGACCTTTTCATGACCTTGACCTTGACCTTTGACCCGATCAATCCCAAAATCTAATCAAATGGTCCCCGGATAATAACCAATCATCCCACCAAATTTCATGCGATTCGGTTTAATACTTTTTGAGTTATGCGAATAACACACACATACACATACAAAAAAGAATGAAATAAATACACAGCGATCAAAACATAACCTTCCGCAGAATGCGAAGGTAATAAACACAAACGCACACAGAGAGACTCACAAATGCAGAACAATTCACAAATATATTCAATTTACAAATGCACACAGGAGGATTTACAAATAAATTAGACTCACAAACGCACGCAGAAGGATTCACAAATACATTCCAATGCAGACGTAAATAAATTACGATATCTTTGTGTGTGGGGTCGCGCTGCATTCATTCGTGGATCGCTAGACATTTGTGCGTTGTTTTTTAACACTAAGCGAGGGGAAAAAACAGCAGACTGAGAGCCGGGGAGGGGAGAGTGTGTTGGAGGTCTGCAGGAAGGTCCAGGTAATAGTCAGGGCCGTCTGGGTGGAGGCCGTCCACAATGAACAGTGCTCGTTCTATATTCCTCAGTTGGCAATGCCGGTCGAAGTCCGCGTGTCTCGTCTTTCACGTTATCCATCCATCTAATCTCCCCATTCACCTATTCATTCATCTCTCTCTCTCTCTCTCTCTCTCTCTCTCTCTGCTGCAGGGCATTCCAGGACTTCCAGGGAAAGCCGGAGCTGCAGGTTACCCTGGCAGGCAGGTGCAGTGAAAAATACAGAAAATACGCTCCCAGTTCCTCCATCGATCCTCTTAGATTATCCGTTGCTCTGTCGAGAACTCGACAACAACAAATACAACAATACGCAACGTTAACGATAACTGCATAATGCACACTTCTTTCTGCTTTCCCCTTTTTGCACGTTTTCTTACCCAATTCAGCAGTAAAATACTGCTATTTATGAACCTATTGTTTTATTTACCTGACAGTGTATTGGAAAATGTTGAATACAATGAAAGGCGTTCATCAATGTGATTGGTTTCCTGGTGAATTTCCATGTTTTCAATCTGTGGACTCATTAAAACCATATGAGAAAAATATAAAGTCCAATTCAAAGTATACAATACAAACACATATTTTCTTTCCGCAAATATAGATGATTTTAAAACCACAATTTCTCTTTGATACCGTGATTTTTTTTTTTTTGAACTGACACCGTTCTTTAACCATCTAGCTGTCTGATGTTGTTGATGCTTCTCTCATCATGTGAAATCACTGACCTCAGCTTTTTTGTTGTTTCAGGGTTTAGCTGGTCCACAGGGTAGCCCGGGGCCTAAAGGTGTCCGCGTGAGTACAAAGTGGCTCTTTTTCTCTCGCTCTAACCCTTCTTTTCTTTACCAACGCTGGAAGGAACGCTTCATTTCCTGAAAGGATTATTAGGATGGCGTCAGGCCCGACAGCCTCGTTCCAGAGAGAGCGCTCTGACTCTTTAGTGTTATTTTCTGACACATACACATGCCTGATGTGAGGCTGCTAAAGTGAAGGCCGACCGGGCCGTCTTATTGTTAATTGAGAAAGAGGATGGAATACAAACAGATGGAAAGAAGGGGGGGGGGGGATCAGCGAGTGAGACATACAGTAAATGGAGCGTTGCAGCTCAGAGAAACAGGATAGTCTGGGATTAATATGTCAGAGTGAGGCACGCAACATGGAAAAAAAGAGCCACAGAGACGGACATTACACTAATGAGTTTTATTTTTATTTTTTAAAACTTTTTATTTATTGATTTTATACAGTTTCACTGCGACAAAACAACACGACAAAACAAGGACAAAATATAAATTATGAAAACAAAAGACAAAAACAGACAAGATAAGTAGAAAATGGATAGTAACAGAGGAGAAAAAAAGAAAGAAAGAAATAAAAATAAAAAACTGACATTAGTAGAACATAAAGAGTAAAAGAGGAAGAAAAAAAAAGAAAATAATAAATAGAAAATCACAAATATTGAAAAAACAGACATAACTAGAAAATGTATAGTATAGAGGAGAATTTTTTTAATAATAAATACAAAAAATAAATAAAGCAAAAAACAGACAATAGTAGAAAATATAGAGTAAAAGAGGAGAACAAATAAATAATAAATACAAAATAAAAAATATTGAAAAAAGCAGACATAAGTAGAAAATGTATAGTATATATATAGTATATATATACTATATATACTATATATATAAAAGTTATAATGTGTATGGTGTGTATGTGCACAAGGACACACATTCAGGATCACGTATATAGATTATCTATATACATTATAAATAGTTTATAACAAGGTTCATGAGCAATGTGCAGCAACATATAAGTATTGTGTTGAGGAATGTTTTAGTGAGATATTGTTGTTTCACGCTGGTGAAAAATGTGCAGTTGTAATGTTCAGACAATATTTTTAAATACAAAATATTCCTGATTTCCAGGGTTTCATTGGGCCTCCAGGCGTTGCTGGGCCACAGGGGCCAGAGGGGGAGAGAGTGAGTGATGCACCTTTTTATGACTATTCCTTTGTGCTTTTCATTACCATTATTAATCACATTCATCTCAAAGAATATCATCTATTTCATGTCTTTCCACTTTTGTTCTCCAATTTTTCTCTCCAACTCAATTGTTACTCCCTCCCTGGTGGAGGTTTGATAAATGCAAGCTGTCCTGATATTTTTGGTTTTACTCCCACTTTACTCAAATTTTATATTTATATTTATATATTTCTTTTTTCCAGTTCTCTTCTGTCATATATTTCCATCTTCAAAAATGATGACACAGAAAAATGCATATTTTCCATTTAGGCTATTCCTATCACTCCTTCCTTCCATTATTCTGGTGATATTCTGGTCTCAAGGAGATCCTGGTCCTTATTGCACATCAGCTGGCTTTGTGCCAAGGAAACAATATTTTCAATATGGTGAAACCATTTTTTAAATCCTAGCTTATCCGCCATATATTACAAATGTCTCTGTACAATAGAGGAGTGCAGTTGTCCTATATTATTCCAATCAATACAGGAGATTAGAGAACCAATTCCCAGGTCCATGACCCAGACTGTCACTCACCTACTTCTTATTTTTCTTTTCTAGGGATTTCGTGGTCCTGTTGGAAAACCTGGCCTCAAAGGAAGACACGTAATAATGAATTCATTTGTTTCCTGCCTTAGGTCGTACATATGTTTGTAATCTATCAATATGAGGAGACAGCTGCAGGCATGATTATTATCGTGTTATTTCATGTGAAAAATCAGGGAGATTGTAAAAAACGAATACAAATGTTATCCATCTCTTAAAATAGAAGTCCTTCACATCCCACGTACAATTCAACGAACTTGTGTGCTGCATCTGGTGTAAATGTGCTGAAGCTAACTCCTTTAGCTGATTTAACACGATTCAATTCAGTTTATTTTATACAGCGCAATATCACATTTCTGAATTTGCCTCAGAGGGCTTTACAATCTGTACACATACGACATCCCTGACCTTTGACCTCACATCAGATCAGGAGAAAACTCTCAAGAAATAGAAAAAATACCTTTCACAAGGAAAAAAGAAGAAGGGAAGAACCCTTCAGGAGAGCAACAGGATGGACAGAACAATAGATGTGGCAAACCACAATGGAAAATGTCGGATGGCTGCATGTTGGCATTGGTTCTGCGGTGCTGAGTTTGTGCCATTAAAAATAAAAATACAGATTGAGATAGATACAAAAAGGGGAACGTCAAGGTCGGAACGTCACCCTGTGAAAAGTTAATGTTTTAGGAAACAAGTCTTACCTTGTCTGCCGACGCTGCCAAGCGGGCAGCGAGCCCAGAGCCTTTTTTTTATCCGAGTGTTTTCTTCTGAAATGTTTCGCGATGTTTCGGCTAACGGGATCAAATTCTGTGGTCTCAGGGCTATTGTACACACATCCGTAAGCTCACCGGTACACAGGCTTATCTTGCCTCATTCAATAAGTTTTATTTTCACACATCTTTATCAATCATTTGGGGGAAATTGCACGTCAAATGCTATATATTTAGTAACGGTTGGGTGCCATGGATAAACGTAACACATATAAATTAGGGACAGTAGGAAAGCTGATGCTGCGTTCACACCTTTACTCGCTTGAGTTTACTGCTTGACTATTTGTGGTTCATTCGCGTAATTCGCTTCATTCGCGCCTTAGAGGGGGCATGGCTTATCTCTGTGTTTACTCCGTGGAAACAGTTATCATTTCCCATATAGAGAAATAACCACTATTTCTGCTGTATACTTGTTGTGGAACATCTCACACCCTCATGTTTGGGTTCATAACAATATAATATATATATGTATATATATACAGTATATATATACATATATACATATATGTATATATATTTAAAAATATTTATATATATATATATATAGAAAATATATATAAATATATATATATAAACATATATATATAAATAAAATAAATATATATAAACATATATATATATATATGTATAGATAGATATATATAAAATATATATAAATATATATAAACATATATATATAAATTTTTTTTTTTAAATAATAAGAATAAATAATAAAAAAATATATATATATAGAAAGCTAAACTGTAGATAACTGTTCATTCACCTTTACGGAGGTGCTTTATAATGCACACTTGATGGTGTAATTGCCAAAGATTGCACTTACCTTAAATTGGATGTGGATGTACTTTTTCCCCACAGGGTGTGGTGGGAGATGTGGGGGAGAGGGGTCTTCCTGGTCCCGATGGCAATGAGGTGAGAACTCCCGACCTTTCTTTTTTTAATCCTCCTCTTTTCATCTATCTCTGCCTGTTATTATTTCCCCTCTCTGTCCTCCATCTATGCATGCTAGTTCTCCAGGATTGTTACCTGTACTCTTTCATTCGTGGGCGCGTGTGTAAAATTGCAAGAAAAAAAGTAGCGTGGTTATTTCCTGCATCAAAGTATTCAAATGAATAAGATGTGTAAATCATTTCATTCATTGTTTATTGAAGTGCGTCTACAGAATGAGACGCATCGTTGCTCATGAGTTGTTCATCACAGGACCGACTGAGCAGCCTCGTGGGTTCAGACGTAGATATGTTGGAGATGCTTTGTCATCTCAGATGTTTGCGCATGAAAAACATGCAAAGGAGATCTTACAGTATTTCCAATGCAGCCTTTAGGATGAGGAATGTGTCATACTGTAAGTGTCCCGTCCTGTGTACTTAGGATGTTGCTGTGATGTTTCACAGGGGCCTGCCGGTGGGATTGGCATTTGTGGATTTCCTGGTCTGAGGGTGAGTGTCAGTTTTGCAATGTTATCATTTTTTATTCACGTGTTACATTTCCCACGGCGAATAAGTACAATATTTGATCTATCATTCAATGTGGCATCTGCCTCTCACACGTGTTGTACCAAGATTGCTCGTCTGTCCATCTTTCTTTCAACGGCTCTTACATTGTGGTTCCGATGATGGACAACAGGATGTGTTTCTTCACGCGTGAAAAATGCACATTTGCATGCCGTCATCTATGTTTTGGTTGGACGTGTTGAGTGCTTGTTTTTCATGTCAGTTGCTCACAGCTTACATTACTCCTGAAACCTAATTAGATGCAGTCAAAGGAATAGATTATAAGTAGGGTAGGATTCAGAATAAGGCTCCAAAAAGTTCACTTAGTGATTTTAACTTACATTTTTGACGTATTTTCTGCATGTGTGACGGAGATGTGCTAACACAGTGTGAAGATACTGTCAATATATTTAAGTTTGACATACAGTATGTCAAATGTCAATATGAAAAGCTGCCTCGCCACCGAAGGTTTAAATGTTACCAGCATAACCACTTGTCTTATTACTCCGTTTATTCAATTCAGTTTATTTTATACAGCCCAATATTTAAAAAAATAAAATTTGCTTGAGGGATCACCGTGTGCACGAAACATCTGGATGGATGGCGTTTCCTTAACCTTGACCTCGGCTACTGAGCGTAAGTCATCTTTACTGCAGACACAGTCAGACGTAAAGCATTCAGACACTTTCTTTTGTTTTTACATGAATGAGGATGTGAGCCAAAAGAAGGTTACACATGTAGAGCTATCACAACATGGAGAATACCACAGCGTTGGAACGTGGGGTTTATTCAGGTATTCAGAGGATCAGAATAATATGAGCTAGTTTGTGTAATGGGATATGGCACCACGTGTTCTAAAACTAGGTAGGAACATTTACATAAAGTAAATAATTGTCATTTCAGACCCATTTTTGACCTCAAGTATCAGTCCAACCTGTTACCCTACAACACAGGTGTCAAACACAAGGCCCGGGGCCCGAATCCGGTCCGCCACGTCATTTCATGTGGCCCCTGACGGCTTCAAAGACATATGATCACCTTTTCTTAAAGAAATGTAAAAAAAATATATATATATTCTCTACTTTTATTTTGAAGGTTTCAATTTTAATGGGTTTATGTGATAATATTAGATCAATGTTCTTATGTACAATATTTCTCCACTCAAATAAACAATAATCAAATGCAAAGAGAGTTATTTAACTCTAGTTCGGGAGTAATTTATACAGTTACAGTTACAACCGGCCCTTTAAGAGGCGGCCATGATGCTGATGTGGCCCACGGTGAAAATGAGTTTGACACCCCTGCCCGACAACAACGTATGATGCGGTGGTGAGCTTTCTGATTGGTTGCCTGCATTTCCTGTCCCTGTGATCGTCTGCCCTGTTCCTGATTGTTTCCACCTGTGTGATTGCTAGCTCCGCCCTCATTGTGTCCACCTGCGTCTCGTTCCCCAGGGTCCAACCACCACGAGACACAGGTGGACACATGAGGGCGGGGCCAGCAATCACACAGGAGGAAACAATCAGGAACAGGGCAGACGATCACAGGGACAGGAAGTGCAGGGAAACAGAGGACACGAGAGACGGGGACTTCAAAATAAGACACAAAACAAGACACAAAAACAGATACAAATACTCTACACATGAAGTGTTTATATTGCACTTCATGTGTAGATTTACAACATTTCTCAGGGAAATGAATGATCAATAATTCAAGCTGATGAAGCGCTTGTCCTTTACACCAACAAATTATTGCCTTGAAGTTCTTTTCATACAACAGAGCCAAAAATACTTTCACCTCCTTTGTCCATGCCTTTGATGTAATTCATATTTAGTCGACGTTCCGGCCGAGTGAGTTTGACGAAAGGATATTGCTCACACACAGAAAACTTTGCTTTGACATCTAATAACTCATTTTCACTTCCCGGTGTCAATCACCTCCTCTGCTGTTCCAGTTTCTCGTCTTATTAATTATCAGAACTTTAGTTCAGCAGAACCGGAGCAGCAAGTGTTCCCTCTGCTATGCGATTGATGTCTTTTCCAGTGTGTGACTCAGCAAAAATATCATACAGCCTAATGCTCTTTTCACAGCCTTAATGAGAAACACAGTGGAGACAAATTATGGATTTGGGTATTATTTGTGTGTGTGTGTTACTGATTCACTTTTACTTACTTGTAATCATTTGCATGTGTTATGGCGAGGCCTGGATATATATAGTAATTCAATTGTGCTTTTCCCCACACGCTGGTTGTAAAGTATATGACACAATATGGTGCTCAGGGTGCTGAAACATTGTTGTTTGAGGGGCTCTTCTGAGGCTACAGTGGTTGTGTTAAAACAAGAGGCTCTAATCGGGGTTCTGCCAAGTCCTTAAAGGGTACCTGTAGCCCAAAACAACAACGTGCTACATCCATTAGGCGCATCAAATAAATCATATTTTCCCCGCCGCTATTGTCAACAAGTCACGCATAGCCCGAGGCTTTACATTTCTTTGTCAACATTCCGAGTCCGTGAACGCTTCAGTGCGCAGACATCTTGCCAGTTATTTACTCATGTCAAAGGTCACTATGACGTAGAGTCGTTGAAAGGAATTCAGCCAATCCGGAGCCACTTCTACACGCGTTGCTTCTTGGGATAGATCGGTGGCCTCAAACCAGTTCACGAATGGAGTTCACGCCAAGATGGCGCAGTGCAAGGCGTTCGGTTGTCTAAATAATAAACGGACTCACACCAACTCTGGTGATCGCAAATTAGCCTACATCAGGGCTCTCAAGTCTCACGCATTGAGCGTGAGACTCACGCATTTCGGTCTTATCTCACGCACTCCCGCCACACATCGAATTCCTCACGCTGAAAAAACCTCTCGGCTATTTAATGCTTGAATGCAGGGGTGCTCAATACGCCGATCGATTGTTCCGCTGCAGAGCTCCGACGCCGGTCTGCGATCATTGCATCAATGAAAGACATCTCCAGCGCTGGCTTATGCGCGATGTAGCTATCAAGCTCACGCTTTTGTGTCTAATGTCACTATATCATCGGACATAAGTTCGTGTTCTTTACAACAAATGCACTCTGTCTGTTTTTTGTGGCACACATTTCCCACAACTGCACCAAACGTCCGCCGACTTGCGTGCACGGTCCGCACGGTGAAGCATCTGTACCGGCGGTCCTTCGGCATCAACTTCATCAGAATCATCGCTATCATCGCTGTCACAATTAACTAAATGGGGATAGTCTGCTTTTAATGGTTCATACAAGTATCCAGTTGCTGAATCTGACAATCTTTCATCGTCCATATTTCGCCCGTTTTCTTTATTATTATCAAGTTCTCAGCATTTGTTTGCGAGCGCTCGACATTGTTTACATTGGTTTCTGAACACATCCGCTGTGGTTGGCTGTCGATCTATCAACGATGTGACGTCACACCACCGGCGCCATATTCAAGCACCAGTGCAATGAAGCTTGTCGGAGTTGAGGGACTTTGAACAGCCTAAACTACGTATTGTTATTGAATACTGGACCGTCAGTGCATGAATAACCTTTAGAAACACATTATCTTTTGATCTGGCTACATATTCGCGATCTCAACAGGTACCCTTTAAAGGGGACATATTCTGAAAATTCCACTATTTTAGTGCTTCTATACGTTAATTTGGGTATCTGGCATGTCTCCCAACACAAAAACGCTGGAAAAAACCAACTCACGCGGCTTGTTGTGGTTCCTCTATGTCAGAAACGATATGCTTGAGTGCGTCAAATGGGATCACCACCAACGTCGACGTAGATTTTGAAGCACGCCCATGTAGGGAGTCTGGCTACATGGCCTCGGACCGCCCCCCACCACCACTAACCCTCGTGGAGGAGGGGGAGGGGAGAGGGGGGAGCTGGCTCATTAGCATTTAAAGGCACAGGCACTCAAAACAGGTACATCTGTGGGGAGGTGTTTTTGACAGGGTAAAAAGGGTGCTGTTTGAAATGATTCTTGTGGTATTTTGACCAAAATATGTTACAAACATTTCATTAAGACCCCAAGGAACCATATCAACTTGTGGAAAAATGGGCATAATATGGGTCCTTTAAACTCACTTGGATGATCTCAAAACCATCTGGCATTCAGGCTGCAGCTGGACAGCAGTGACGGGATGTTGATGTACCAGATCTCTTCAGTGGGCTGGTGGCTATCCCCGCCCCCTCTTTTAGTTTGACATGTTTCATGTATTCTCTCTGTTGAACGTTCGTTTCTTTTTGATTTGTGTCCGTCCCGTTGCAGTACCACCTGGGGGGGAGGGGGGTGGGGCACAGCATCAAACACCGGCCCCACAGGGTCCATGTGGATCCCTCTAGTTTAAAGCCACATGGCCGCGATGATATAGAATGAAGCCATGTCCTGTCACTCGTCTCTCACTTGGGCTTCTTTTGCATGTATTTTGGGGGGGGGGGGGGGGGATAACGTTTGAGGTGAACTTGAGTTTAATAACAAAGCATTCGCTTCGACATATATATAAAATACATTTTAACCAACTTACTATACCAACATAGTATTATTTTTTTGTCCATGTGTGTTATGAAATTCATCAACTGCCCAACAAAAGGCTTTTATTAACCCCTCCAGCCTTTACAGCATCTCCTTCTCCCTTCCCCACGCCTCAAGACAACACCCCCCCCCCCAAACAAAAAAAATTAATAGAAAACAATAGGAAACAATAAAATAAAATAAAATAGCAAACAATAAAATATAATACAAATAGAATACAATAGAATACAATAGAATACAATAAAATACACTAAATACAATAAAATAGAATACATTATAATAAAATAGAATATATTAAAATATAATACAATAAAATAGAATACAATATAATATAATAACATACACTTTAGTAGAATAGAATACAATATAATACAATATAACAATATTTAATTGAATGCAATATAATACAATATAATATAATACAATACAATATAATACAATATAATAGAATAGAATACATTAGAATAACATTGAAAAGTAAAAGATATAGATTTGTAAGGTAACAACCGCGGGCCGTTATGGTGTGTGTGTGTGTGTGTGTGTGTGTGTGTGTGTGTGTGTGATTGTCATTGTGTACCTCCATCCCTTCACAGGGGGAACCAGGGCCTGAGGGACTGCAAGGACTGCCTGGACTGGTGGGGCCTCAGGTAAGTTAGACAATGGCTACTGCACACAACATTTTAGGAATATACATATATATATATATATATAGATATTGAGGTATCTATATGCACTGTATGTAACCCCACACCGTGAATATAGTACCACCCTACATGCATCGTCTAGCCTGTCAAAATATATCATGAAAAAGAGAAATAAGTTTTAAAACATGTCCATTTCCTTCATTTTAAATTCCCGCTTTTAAACATATTCTGTCGTTGAAGTCGCTGATTCCTCCCAAAAATGTTTCCCCTTTTCTCTCTTTTCATAAATGGACTGATCCTTCTTTATTTCCTCTTCTTCCTGTGGCAGGGTCCAGCAGGACCAGCCGGCCTGCCCGGATTGAAAGGTGATAAGGTGATCTAAATATTCATATTATTGCCGTGTATCGTGTGTGTAATGTGTCAGTTGTAGCCCAGCTCACTTCCTGTTAACATTCGGATCCAATGCAGCCACCACAAACTCAAATTAAAGAACACGATAATAGACAGACCCTGTTAGTAGTGATTTAATACATGTGCATTGCGCCATATGTATGTTGGTTCTTTACAGTGTTATTATTCGTGTTTTTTTGTGTGATAATCAAACAGCATTTTAATAGTAAGTCACTTTGAATGTGTACACATGTTGCTGCGTGATGTTCTTATTCAGTATATGCTTGAGTTAAATGTATACACTACCGTTTAAAAGTTTGGGGTCACTTAGAAATGTTTTTTTCAATGAAGATAACATTAAATTAATCATAAATACACTGCTATACATAGTTAATGTGGTAAATGACTATTCTCTGGTGTTTAATAAAGTCTCTACAGAGGTGTATAGAGGCCCATCTCCAGTGTTCTCTTGATACATTGTGTTATCGCCTTAGAAGACTAACGGAGGGGTAGAAAACCCTTGTAAACACTTTTTATGTGAGCGCAGCTGAAAACAGTTATGCTGCTGAGAGAAGCTATAAAACTGGCCTTCCTTTGAGCCACAAGTTTAAAGAGCAACATTAATATTTACAATAAAAATCATTATTTCTAACCTTGTCAATGTCTTGACTAGATTTTATATTCATTTTGCAATTCATGTGATAAATTAAAGTGTGAGTTTTTATGGAAAACACAAAATTGTCTGAGTGACCCCAAACTTTTGAACGGTAGTGTGTACATTTTGTATCTACAGTACGGCGTATTGTTGTATACGCTGTTTTATATCTCTGTATAATACTGTGACATTCAGGATGAAGTGGGACAAATGGGCGAACCGGGAGAGACGGGGGACCCAGGCGATAAGGTACGTCTGCCATGTCGTCACGTGCATGGAACTATTGTTCCCGGTAATTTATGAAAAGATCCTTCGATATTTTATTCAGCATCCTCAACGATCGAGATGTCATTCTTAAAAAAAATACTCGCGAACACGTCTATTGAAAATACTTTTACGGTTCATGCTTTTTTTTGCTGTTCTCGATCCCATGAGTGAACTCTGTTTACATTTGCTTTGAGAAGTAATTGGACAGTAGCAGAATCTATAGAGGGAAGTTTACACCACAAGACACGCCCCTCGGAGGTTCATTAGTCCATATAATCTTAACACAAAGACATATAAAAAATCTTTTTAAATATCTTGTTATTACTTCAGTCATGATCGACAGAAAGTTTGGTAAAAATCGGAACCAGCGTGGAGGAGAAATGGCGAATTATGTGTTTTTCACAAAATACAAAATGGTGGAAAATCTAAGTAGGCGGAGCTTAGGGGTCTGAGAGGTTTGGAGATTGACATGTGGAGTGAAGGTCACACTTTGAGGGTGTGCTAGAGAGCAATTTTTTACCCAAATTTGACGTCTATATCAAATGGCTATTTTCACCTGACAAGCTTGCCACATTTGGTGAGGTTTGGGGTATGGCAAGTACCCCTAATATCCTAATAACACACACATCATCATTACGTCTGTTTCTTTCAGGGTGTTGCTGGTGGACCTGGTCTTTCTGGGCCGAGAGGGAATCCCGGACCACCGGTATGTGAGTGTGAGTGTGTATGTGTCTCTGCAGCCGAGGGTGCACGTGTAGACATTACTGAAGGTGTATTTTTTTAATTTGTGCATGTTTGTATATTTCTATTTTGTATTTTCTATTTTATTATTTGTGCATGGGTGTGTGTGGGCGTGTGTGTGCGCTTGCCATGTTGCACAGTTGTTATATATAAACCGTAAACAGTGAGTTCCAATGAGAGGGGAAAACGGACTCTTTTATTGTGAAATGTGGTCTCTCTTTTCACGGTGAAAAACTGTATTCACTACAGCATCATTTTAAAAAGAAGAAAAAGATTGCGAACACGTTATTCACACCTATACTCAGCTTCATGATGGAGGACAATGAATAGAATACATATATACTATTGTCTAAATGGTGACAGAATGAACACTTATATTAACGGAAGGTGTTTTCACTGTATTTTAAAACAGGGTAGAATTGGCGCGGTGGGGCCACACGGACCACACGGGCCTCCAGGACCAGAGGTAGGACACCCGTCTTGATAAATAAATTAATCGTTATAAAAAAAGGTATTTTGTGTATTTAATAGTTTTCCAGGTTCTCAAATATATGTATTTTCCATTGTCTTATCTTAAATATGTTTATTCTCTTTGGTTTGTCGGCCGGACGTTTAAAAAAAATGCAGAATCTTGGTTTCTAGTCTGAGTAATATTTACTAATCACGTTTAAATGCAGACTAACAATCTGTACAAGCAATAGCAGAACAGTCGTGGCCCAGATATTTGCTGAATTTCCCTGAAATACAGTCCCATGTCCCCCAGAGGCGTATCCATCATCACACCGGGAGCCAATGGCTTCCAAGATGGATGGAAGGATTACATGGAGTTGGCTGTTAATATAATGATGGATTGGGAAATACTCGGGAATGTCCCAGTTTTGATTTTCAGATGTTCTCCTCTTTGCATCAAGAAATGCACATTTATGACGTTTTTACCTTCGCATTGAAAATGCGGAAGGTTATGTTTTGATCGCCGTGTATTTATTATATGTATTTATTTGTTTGTGTGTTACTCGCATAACACAAAAAGTATTAAACCGAATCGCATGAAATTTGGTGGGATGATTGGTTATTATCTGGGGATCATTTGATTAGATTTTGGGATCAATCGGGTCAAAGGTCAAGGTCATGGAAAGGTCAAAATCTTCTTTTTACCATAGCACGGTCAATTTGTATCCAATTGGCATGCAACTAATGCCAAAATGTTCATAATTCAATGCCCAATCTTGTGATATGCGAAGGTATGCGCTCTACCGAGTGCCCGTTCTAGTTTTAAATGATTTTATGATGAGGCTAGTATTTGATCGTAACCTGTAAGTGTATTGCTTTTTTATGATGTTTCTGTGATAACCTTTCTCTGGCCACAGGGACTACAGTTGAAATTTAGCCTTCGCGAAGAATGAGACATTTACCCCTGGGATGATTAATGTGTACGGTCCCTGTTCAAATAAATAAATAAATGAAATGAAATATAATAGACAAAATCGTGCCTCTTAATAATCACGTTCATGCTCCTCAGATGATGAACTTTACATATTTTCGGACACTCCCCAACCTTTTCCTAAAATTTACAATATAGTGTATAAATGCCTATTATTGTATTCTCTGTGGCTATTCATGGACATTTTGTTCTGACTCTTTGGCCAGTTATACGCCAACATCTCTTTAATATCTATTGATGACCTTTTGAGGATCGTATGACCTTTCCTTCACTTGCCACCTTTGCATACAAAAATCCTCTTGTAAAGGATATATGTGATAATTAAACCGGCCATTTGCTCAACCATGACATTTTTACTGAACATAGCCATTTATAGTCAATATACTCTGCACAGTGCGTCAGTAAGTATCCATTACACGTAACATTGTGTTGTATAGTGTGACGTTTGAGGCCTATGGGAGCTGCTAGTTAGTATTCATACTTTTAGACCTTATATTTTATTTTACAGTATTCTATGGTGTTTCATACTAATAACTTGTTACTCAGAAACACTGGACTACAGTTATATTATTAATTTATTCACTTATACCGACATAATCTGACCGTGGACGACCGACTCGTCTCACTAACCCTAAAATGTGCTGCAATTCTTGATATAATACAACAAGATGAATCTTGTGCTTCTCCTGTTCTGGCATCTCCCTCCAGCGTGTCTCTGTGCGTCGGACTGTAGAATACCTCACCTTTTGTCAAAAGAGGTCATTATTGACGCTCGCATGTGTGGAAAGTATGGAAAATGCCAAAGACAGGAGGTCAACATGACCATAAGTCACATTGGGCAGCTACCAGGTATATTTTTTCCGAAATGAGTTGAATTGTTTTATGGCAGGAGTGCCTGAAGGTATTCAGCCTCCACCCACTCCATAGCAATCCATCACTATTCTTTATATTAGTTTGTAATAAGGCCTCATCTTTTATTAAATGTATTTCTGGTGGCAAAAAGACTCTCACCAGGAGATGGTTATCACAAGGAAGTCCTACTCTGAATATATGAATGACGTTACAATGGACATTTACAACATGGAGAGGATAATCAGTCTACTGGAACAGTTTTTGATATATTAGGAACATTGGCTTACATACGTAATACATCATAGACCTGATTTTATTTTCATGAATCAATGAATGTAGAATAGAGAATAGATCACTCCCAAAATATATATTGTTTTATTTGTATTCTTGGTTTCATCTTGTCTCTTTTTTGTTATTTATCCTATTTTTTACACTTTTTGTTCGAAAGCAAATCTGCACGTGTAATTTCAATTGTCTGACAGACATCTCTAAATATCTAATTGATGCCTACTATCAATAAAAAAATGAAAAAATTGATTTGCAAATAGGAGCTAGAAGTACAATACATATATATATATATACAATATAAGCCAATACATAGTTCGTACCCGCCTTCTACCCCTACAGTAATCTAGACTTAACAAGTTAATTTACTGCGTGGGATCAAACTCCACCAATAAGTCACATGACTCACCATGACATCATCACTGGTTCTCAACCTTTTTTCAGTGATGTAGCCCCTGTGAAGTATTCTTTCAGCTAACTACCTCCTAATTAACCATTTTTGGTTAAATACAGAGTTGTGCCTTCAGCGTCTGATTTAATATAGAATATTATACAACTCATATTCCTCTTTTTAAATGATTTTTTTTCATGGATTCTCATTTTAAATAAATGTTTTACAAATCTCACGTACCCCCTGGAGTGCCTTCACGTACCCACCAGGGGTAGTACACGCATACCCCCATTTGAGAACCACTGGGTTAAATAATAACACACAATGATAATAATGTATATATGTATTATATAATAATAGTATTTCTCTCTTTTCAGGGATTTCCTGGAGACATTGGAATACCGGGTCCCAACGGTCCACCTGGGCCAAAGGTATAAAGCAGCATCTCTCACTCCTTCTCTCTGTCCATCCAAACTGAATTCATGCTGATTTCATGCTGATTTCATGCTGATTTCACGTGTTTCAGGGTCTCCATGTCGCCAGAGGGCCCCAAGGCCCGTCAGGACCACAGGGAACACAGGTGAGTCCACATCTCTCGGTTCTTGACAAATTCTTGGAAAATATTTTCCTCTTCGGGCGGAAAATTTCCAACGGAATCATTCGTCAAGATTAACTTTTGAGGCGCGATTAACCAACATAATACTTACTCATTTAGTACGCGGTCACATCTCGAAAGAGCTGCAGCTTAGATCCGAGTGGGAGTTCTTTTCAATACCTCAACTCTCGGGGCATGTTCCACTTGGTGGAGTCATGATTCATCATTGGGTGCTTATAAAAACAAATGTTTCCAGCGGTGGAAAAAAAGAAAAAGGAACAGAACCCTTTTGGAAGGTGTACAACACACACACACACACACACACATACGCACACACACATACTTTTCAATTGTGCTGAATGATACAACCAGGTTGTTGGCCGGCGTACTCTCCTCACACACACACACACACACACACACACGCACATTTATTTGGGGGGGGGGGGGGGTATCCATTGTTTCCGACAGTTCATAGATTGATTCAATCAGAAAGTGATGTTCTCTGTAGTTTTGCTGCATTCAGTCTATGACGACACAAGAGACATCATTTCAGGGTCATAGTGATATTTTATGCTCATTTGGACTCTATCACTGAGATAAAGGTGAACTAGTTCAGTGTCAAATATACCATTCAATGAAAAAAATATATAATAATATATATTAATGCAAAGAATAGAGAGATGTCCGTAGTTATTTCATGTATTTTGAATTCTCTCGTTCACACTCTCGCTCAATGGAGACAGTTTCTAACTCTTCTCTTTCATTTGCCTCAAGTAAAGCTAAATGTGAGTAGCTAACACTCGTTAATAACTACCGATATATTATATTATATTATATATATATTGCCACATTCTGTAACTACCTGGACGTACAGGTCACTCTGTGCATCATTTACTTTGAGCTCACCTCATTGGCTGTCATCCTGGCTGTCTTCAGAGACGTTACTTGGCAGAGTGAGAAAGCCGGCGCAGCAGCCTCCCCAAGGTCCTAGTGCCCGGGGATTCTATCGTTAAGTATGATGATGGGCTATTAGATTGTAATTTGAAGGGGGAGAAAACATACAAACCAGAACGCACGCACATATTAGACTTATAAATAACGTGTCCATGTGAGAAACAACAGTTTCGTTTGATGACATCGCACCCAAAAAAATTAATAATAATTTTAAAGCCACTAATGACAAATTATTAAGCGGGGCTGAAGACTATTTTAAAGGGTCTGAAGCCCCCCTAAAATAGGCCTAACGACGCCCCTGGGGAGCCCAGTCACGCAATAGGAATGGTAACTGTACACTGTGTGTGCATTTCTTTGTGTGTGTGTCTTTTAGTGTGCCAGCTGTATTTACTCGTCTGCTCTGGATTCCGCCGTGTATACGTGAACATGTGTTTGTGTGTGTTTATGTTTGCGAATGTTTGTGTGTGTGTGATAAACTATATTGTGTTTCTGCAGGGGGATGAAGGACCACTCGGCCCACCTGGCACCACCGGCCCGTCTGTAAGAACTCCCAGATACCACACATGTTATGTTGACTGATGCATAAAGACAAACGTGCACACACAAAAATGAGCCTCTTGCAGGTGGTTTGAATGAAAAAGCTAAATTTAGAACACGCCTTCACTATCTTTTGATCATTGCGTGTGTGTGTGTGTGTGTGTTTGTGTGTGTGTGTGTGTGTTTGCGTGCGTGTCTTTTTAAAGGGGAGACCGGGAAGGAAAGGCTACATCGGCAAACCCGGCCCGGACGGCTTCGAGGTGAGTCTCGTTATGTAACATTTCGTCACGCCACAACTTTGCGGAATGTGGATAACAAAAAAATGTGTGAATAAGCTTTGTGGATTTGTAAAATGTGTCTTAATTTAGATTTATTTAACTTAAGAAGGTATTTCCCACCGTGTTTAGATTGTTTTTTTTATTTTTATGATCGCATTACACTTGAACTATTGAGATAAATATTATTCCAACGAGTTATTTTTGCCCATGATAAATTATTAGACATTGAAACGTGAAGAAAAATTTAAATAATGTCTGCGTATGTATTGTAAGAGGTTGTGCTGAGGCCTATGTGGCTTCTTCTTGGTAGCTTTCTGCCACGCACACTGTTGTAGACCTGTGATTCGAAAACTAATTAAAATATATACCAGAACAGCCTTTGTCTTAAAAACAACGCTGACACTGACACTTATGACTTATTTAAAAATGGCATTTTTTGGGGCTTTTTTTTATACTCACCCTTTTTTTATTCGCTGAAATTGACTTATGTACACACCATAATGCTTTTAATCTGTGATTGTGTGCTCCATGTTGTTATTGTTTTTATTTAAAGTGTTTTATCGAAATTGTTGTTATTTTAATTTAAATTGTTGCTATTTTTATTGTAATTGTTGCTATTTTTATTGTAATCTTTGCTATTTTTATTGTAAATTTTGCAATTTTTATTGTAATTTGTGTTATTTTTATTGTAAATATTTTAGGATTCTTTAAATTATGTGATGTAAAGTGTCTTTGAGTACCTTGAAAAGCGCAATATAAATTAAATGCGTTATTATTATTATTATAAATGCAGTGCCGTCATCACGGTATCATGTGTTTTAAACATGTTATCATTGTGTGACTCTGTGGCCAGTAGCAGAGGGCAGGATGGTGACAACCATCTCTTTAATTACAGGAAGCTAACCCGCACACTGTTTGATGTGTTCTGCTTTCAGGGAGAGAAAGGAGACGTGGGAAATGTCGGGAAGATTGGATCACAAGTAAGTTTAAATTTACAGGACTGACATTAATCAACAGCCCGTCTGCATCGCATCAGTAGCTTCTCGTGAATTAAACACATTTTAAAGGGTGTGAGTGTGGAGTCCGTGCTGTAGCTTTTATTAGAGTTCATGTCCTTGAATGTTTTACGACTTTGCTTCATTAATGGCCGTGTTTTATGATAAGATAATCATGCAGTGCTTCCACGACTGAATTAAACCTCCCAGTGAGAGGATAAAGGACGCATTTTCTGTTATCCCCACTTTTAAACATTTGGAGACACTCGGAGCCTCGTGTAAGTGTTCTCATCGTGAACTTGTGGCTCACCGCAGTGGAACAAAAGAACAACCAATCAGAGGTCCTCTGTGATCGACAGCTTCGTTTGGGATTAAAAAACGTGTTCACGGCTCAAATCCTGCCAAAAAAAAGCGTGTTTGACGTCCGGTCTCGCCAAAGAATCACACTCATGGTGCAGGTTGTCGTGAAATATAAGAATTTAAGTTAAGCCAGACACATGTTGGTCCCAAAGTGTCCCAACACATCTGTGTTAGGATGGTTGTATCAATTAACTGCATCGTCCTAATCCCATGTGTATGCTTCTCTGCTTCGGTTGATGTTTTATACCCGGCAAAAAAACACTCTATCGAGAGATTTGTCGGGGCGTGTATTTCCTCTTTGTTAAAGTACACAACCGCTCCGAACATCCAAAGTATGTCCGTCCTTCCCCCCCGGAGGCCCCTCACATACGAGAGGGATGAAGCACTTACTGAGTCGAGGGGTCCTTTGAATCCAAGGAGGGAGAGACGTGGGGGCTGAGAGAAAAAAGCCTCAAAGACATATGGAGGCTTTAATGAACGCCATTACGTCACTTTCCAAATACATGAGATGTGTAAAAGAGACGGAGAGACGCCGTGGTTGGACAGCGCGGGGTTAATCCGGGGTCCACGCAAAGGAAAAGGCTGCAGGACGTCGGTCTTTGTCGGATAGTTTCAAGTGATATTTTACTGGATTTTTTTTATTTTTATTTAAGTTTAGTGTATTTTAGAGAATTTAGATTAACTGAGGAGTGTTTTCGTTTTTAACTCAACTCTTCCTGTCATGTATGGGTCCACGATGAGGTGAGGCGTAGAAATACAGTTGACATGTCAACCTGTGAGCTCAGAGTAACATGTCAGCCACTCAGTGAGTTCATGGACGTGTGGCAGATATACTTCATACACACAGAACAATGATGGTTCTTAAATGGTTCTTTAAAAGGCTTCGTGGTTCTACGAAGAACCATCACCTGCTGAAGAACCGTTTTTTTTCCGTTTGAGACACCTTTATAGGTTCTCTGAAGAACTCTTTAAGGAAATGGTTCTTTAAAGATCCCTGGTTTGAAAGGTTCTTTGTAGAACAAGAAATGGTACCTTAAAGAACCATGTTTAAGGTTCTTTTGAGAACTCTTTAAGGAAATGATTCTTTAAAGATCCCTGGTTTGAAAGGTTCTTTGTGGAACTATAAATGGTGCCTTAAATAACCTTTTTTTAAGATTCTTTGAGACACCTTTAAAGGTTCTTTGAAGAACTCTTTTAGGAAATGGTTCTTTAAAGAACCCTGGTTTGAAAGGTTCTTTGTGGAACCTTAAATGGTGCCTTTAAGAATCATTTGTTCAAGGTTCTTTGAGACACCTTTATAGGTTCTTTGAAGAACTCTTTAAGGAAATGGTTCTTTAAAGAACCCTGGTTTGAAAGGTTCTTTGTGGAACCATAAATGGTGCCTTTAAGAACCATTTGTTTAAGGTTCTTTGAGACACCTTTATAGGTTATTTGAAGAACTCTTTAAGGAAATGGTTCTTTAAAGAACCCTGGTTTGAAAGGTTCTTTGCGGAACCAGAAATGGTGCCTTAAAGAATCATTTTTTTAAGGTTCTTTGAGGCACCTTTATAGGTTCTTTGAAGAACTATTTAAGTAAATTTGTCTTTAAAGAACCCTGGGTTAAAAGGTTCTTTGTGGAACCAGAAATGGTTCTTCTATGGCATCACTCTGAAGAACCATTTGTGGTTCCACGTGCCAGGCACCTTCATGTTTCTGCGTGTGCTCTTAACTCCAAGGGACTCGGGCCGTCGTTGTTCTCTAACTGTGAGTTTAACGGTCGTGTGGGTAAACTCTTGTAGCCGAGTCTGAGAAACTCAACCGCCTTCAAACAGTATTGTTAAAAAGCTCCATCTCAAGGCCCCGGAACACGGAAACCCCTTCAAAAGCATTTATCCTCTGGTGAACGAAACGGCGGAGCACATCGTCCCACTTTGACTCCCAATTAAGGGCTTTGAGGTCGACTCGTCCCGGAGCTCCTGTTCCCAGGCTGCAGGCTGCATCCCTTCACACACACACTCACGGCCACTCGTCCGTTACTCTACCGCTCTCCTTGCATCCCAGCGGGATAAGTGTCGGGGAGATGAGACATGAATAACATTTCTCTCTGAGTTATGGAAGAGCAAAACGGAACAAAATCTCACCGTGTTTATCTTAGCGGTGTGATTCTTTTCTCTCTCACTTCATCCATCTGTTACGTCACTCTTTTCTTTTTGTCCGTCCCTCACTCTCTGACTCTAGCTTACTCTCTCGTTCTCTAAGATAATAAAAAAATAAGATGAATACAATTAAATAACAAGAGCATACACTGTATGATAATGTGACAGGAGTAAGATTAGCAGTCGCTGTAGAATCGTGTAAATCTTTTTAATATTGTACAAACATTGTAAATGTAATCTTGTGTTTTTAGGTTTGTTGTTTTATGACATCTGCCTCTCGGGACTATACAGATGAAAAATAGCCTCTTGGCTAATAACTCTGGCACATTTACAGAAATGTTTTTATTAATGTCTCTTATCAAATAAACCAAAGAAGAAGAAAAAAAGGGAACAAATTATGGGAACATATCATTCTGCAAAGAGGAAGCTGTAGTCTGGCTTTAGTGGTTTGCCAGAATGACAATGGTCTGTAATGATACAGTTATATAAATATATATTATATATTATTACAGTTACACTGTTGTTGTTGTTGTTGTTGTTGTTGTGTATTTTATCATCAATTATTGCAAGACAATATTACAATATTATTCTATATAATATTCAAAACAGTAAGACTGAAAAGGTAAAGGTAGAAGAAAAAAATGGTTATATATTCCTATCCTAAATTATTATAATCAAATAAATCAGAAAATTAATACAAAACAAAGAAAAATAATATATAAAATTAAAAATAATATATATTTTTATATAAATGTATATATATATATATATCCACAAACATCTTCCATACGCATACATTTCAATCACAATAACCCTCAAAAATTGTTTTATAAATAATCCTTTTGAAAACCAAAAATTAGTTGACATTCTTATAACCATTTTAACGTTGTTCCATAATTGGACTCCTACAATAGAAATACATCTTCTTTTCATCTCTTTTGTAATTCAGTCCGGTTCTGATGCTTTAGGTCACACGCTGTGGTGCTGTGTACTTATTGTTGTGGCTTATTGTGATAAGTCTATTGTACTTTCCGCCGTTCCTCATACTTTCACTATATTTTCCCATGAGGTTACGTTACGTTTTGTTTTACTTTGACAGAAGCAAAATGTAAACACACTGATAGGATATCAAACTCCACTGTACAGCTGCCCTTTCTGGCACTGGGCCAGACCTCAGACCTGGTCACAGACCTCAGACCTGGTCACAGACCTCAGACCTGGTCCCAGGCCTCAGACCTGGTCCCAGACCTCAGGCCTGTGAATAATTCTTAAATAATAATCATAAGCCATGGTAACATGTGTCTTCTCCTTTTTTTCTCTCTTACTTTAAACTGAAGCAGGAATCATCTCGTTTGCACTGTAAGAACATTCTTTAAAAAAATATATTTATTTAAACATGTAATGCTTCCTTTTTAGTAGCATCTGTACAATTATGTTGTAAATAAAGCAACATTTTAACATTTTAAACCTGCAGGTTTGTTGCAAAATAACCACTGACGTACTTTCGACTCCTCTCCTCTACTCTTCTCCTCATCTACTCCTCTCCTCTCCTCTCTCTCCTCTCCTCTCTCCTCTCCTCTCCTCTCCTCTCATCTCCTCTTCTCTCATATCCTCTCCTCTTCTCTCACCCCCTCTCCTCTCATCTCATCCCCCTCCTCTTCTCTCCTCTCTTCTCTTCCCATCTCCTCTCCTCCCATCTCCTCTCTCCTCTTCTCTTCTCCTCTCATCTCCTCTCCTCTCATCTCATCCCCCTCCTCTTCTCTCATCTCTTCTCTTCTCCTCTCATCTCATCTCCTCTCCTCTCCTCTCCAGGGTCCACTGGGCGTCATTGGGATCGCTGGGCTAATGGGAGTTTCTGGTGAAAAGGTGAGGAGTGTGTTTTCTGTCAGTCAGCATCAGTCGGCTGCTTGTGATTGGCAGATCTCGGTAATTTGGCTTCAGGCCCCTGAGGGCCCGGATCACATGCTTTGATAAACACTCAACACATCAATAACAATGGAGTCAACGCCATGTCAGCATCACTTCCCCCTCACCATCCACTCCCCTGCAGAAGAAGTAAAAATGAATTCAGGAGATTCAGGATGCCACTCTGTCAGAAAAGTGTATTTCTTCCTGTTTGGTGTCATCTATACATTATTATTATTATTATCATTATCATTATTATTATTATTATTATTATTATTATTATTATTATTATTATATACATATAAACACTGGATCACTTTTTCACTTTAGACACTTTAATTTGTTGACTTTTTCTGCAATGAAAATACATTTAATTATAATTATATACTTTTATTATGTCTGTATATTTAATATTGCTATTGTATTTTTCTTACTATTTATTTCTATTACTCTCACTGCTGTGCACCTGCTGCTGTAATCCTGCAATTTCCCCACCGATGGACTAATGAAGGATTATCTTATCTGATCTTATACTACTGCATATGCAGTCATAACACATATGAATAAGAATATCACACACCAGCATACAGTCGAGTGAAAATACCCACGATGCATCTGGAGATGCCCCCGAGGCTTCATCCACTGCCTCGCTCTCAGATTAAAATACAATATTTCGAAGTGTCTCTGCAGCCGTCCTGCTTCAGTGACATTATTTCTTTTTGAAAGAAGAAGGCTGGATGTGAACTATTAAAGCCGTCCGCCCCGTCAGACTCTTGCTTGTCCTAAGCCCCGCCCCCCTCTCCCGGTTCAACCTGTCAACACCAGCCATACCTTGACAGCCACCCACCCACACACAAAAAACAAATTCCTTTCACATTGTATATTGTATAATAACAATCCCTGGATTCAACTTTTTTTTCTTCTTTTTCCCCAATTCAAAGCCTTCAAACTACTTTTTTTTTGTTTTAAACGTTTGATAGAAGTGCAAATAACTCAAAGTGTATATACGTGTACATGTCATGCATGTTGCACAGTTCCAGAGGGGTTACTCACACACGTGTTGTTGGAGTGGAGACCTTCTTTGGGGCTTTTTTAACGCAATAATGCCACCGACCGGGTTTTCCACTGCTGCTCGGCACTCATCCAGGTGTTAATCTAGCCTCCTGTATCGGAGAAGCCGCTCTCCAGTTTCATAGCTTTTTTTATTGGGACTTTTTTTTACGTGGTTAACTTTCAGGTCAAAGTTTAATCATCAGCTCTCTTACTGTGTTTCTTTTTTTTTCTTTCTTTCTTCTTCTTCTTAGGGCGACCGAGGGCCAGCGGGTCCAACGGGTCCGGTCGGGGAGAAGGGGCCACGGGTAAGTGCAGTCACACGAGGATGGACTGCATGTAGACCCCACAGTCATACTATACACAATATTACAAAAATCACAAATCAAAACCCACCTGTTCAAAACTGCTTTTAATGTATGATTATGTGCTCTGTACGTTCTTATTTGCTTTTATCGTTTGTTTTTATTGTAATTTTTAATGCATAACTTTTAGGATTTTTTAATTATGTGTTGTAAAGCGTCTTTGAGTACTATGAAAAGTGCTATAGAAATTGTATGTATTATTATTATTATTAAAAAACATTAAAATAAATCAGCAAAGCTATATCAGCCTATCATTAATACAGCTTTAAGACATAGTTCAGTTCACTAATGTCTCTCAGGATGATTAGTGTGACGCTGAACCACTGGAACATTTGGGCTGTAATCTTTGGCAGATGTTTTTTTTTTTAGCTAGACTGTTTATTTCAGACTCACATGGCCTTGAAGGTTTCACATTACTCTTACAGATCTTCATACTTCTGCTGTGTCTTATTGTCTTTTTTGCCCATAATGCTAAAAATAGGTATGAAAAAAAATACAGATTTTATTTCAGTGATTTTATTTAGATCACTCAATCTGGTTAAAAACAATATAGATGCTGTATTTAGATCTGTTAAAATACCTGTATCTAAGTTCTGGCTGTGATAAACAAATTATATATATATATATATATATCCACTAAGATGAGATAAATAAATCAAAGGAATGTTGTCTGCTTTTTAAATTTGTTTGCCCTAAATTGGTTGGGTTTGGTCACTTTAAAAAAAGATATTTCCAGGTTAATAGAGGGTTAATGTAAATGCAAAACATTAACCCACACACACTAATGTGGAAAATGTGTTTTCCTAAAATATCTGAAAAAATATTTTGATAGTATTGATTCATTGACCTACGGCTGCACTGGACTCAATGAATCAATACTATCAAAATATATTTTATATATTTATTTTGCATGAGAGAGGTTGTCCCTGAATGCCTCACTGTCCTGGGACCTTGGCTTAAACTCAACGTCTGTAGCTTTGGGCTACAGTCCTGACCTAGATGGCTCGCAGCCGGACTGATTGATTGGCTGGCTGGAAAAAAAAAGAGGATGACTAATTTGGTGGCTGCCAGGCCAGAATAGTTGGATGGTTATTTTTTGAAGCGATTAGCATTTCTTGGCAACGCCACTTTGTCTTCTTTTTTTTCATCGTGGCATTATTCCCAAGCAGATGATTACAAAATGAGAATGGGGGATGGGCCGCGCTGTAATGACAACCAGAGACCCAGCTGTCCCCCCTTTTGCCAGTGGTTCTTATTAATCATATTTTTAAGACAAACAGTCTCAGTCCACAGATGTTGCAGATGTATCAACACGTCACTGCACAGTCCTGCACTGCTGCTGGGCTTTTTGAATCCTCTGTCTAATGGTAACCATGCCGATACATCTCGTCTACCTCTTCATAATGCGTGTTATTTGTGTTGGTGTAAGGGCTATCCAGGGTTACCAGGAGGTCCGGGGGACATCGGCCTGCAAGGTGCAACCGTAAGTTTCCTCCCCTCCTCAACAATGTTAAAAATATCGTTTTATAATGTATTATAATACATATTTGCATTGAAAGTAATCTTTTTTTTACTCCTTCCAATGGAGCTGCAGCTTTTCATTATTTTAGGATGAGTATTCCACTGGTTATTCCATCAAATAATCAAATAATTGGATAGAAGATTTATGTTTTAATCCACTAACTCAAGTTTATTGAGGGATAATTTCAACCCAACGTTGAACATCTCCACATATTCATATTGTGCATATCAGTTTATGTAACCAGTGTGTCCTAAATGGTTGTTCAGGAAGCCTTCGTAATGCATCCTCTAGTATTGACATGGGCTGAAAGATGCATTGAGTAAATATGCACATTGTATTTCATATTTTGTCTAACTGCACTATGCCAAAGAAAATCCTAAATTACTACATTTTTCCAATCTTTATTCGCTCTTTGCTTTTTTCTCCCAGGGTCCACAGGGGCAGAGGGGTACTCCAGGCATCGCTGGGCCAAAGGGCCGGAGGGTAAGAGCAACCTTTACCTTTGAGATATGGAATATGTACACTACCGTTCAAAAGTTTGGGGTCACCCAGACAATTTCGTGTCTTCCATGAATTATTTATCAAATGAATTGAACATTTCATGGAACATATAGTCAAGACATTGACAAGGTTAGAAATAATGATTAATATTTGAAGTATTCATTTTGTTCTACAAACTTCAAGCTCAAAGGAAGGCCAGTTGTATAGCTTATATCACCAGCATAACTGTTTTCAGCTGTGCTAACATAATTGCACAAGGGTTTTCTAATCAGACATTAGTCTTCTAAGGCGATTAGCAAACACAATGTACCATTAGAACACTGGAGTGATAGTTGATGGAAATGGGCCTCTATACACCTATGGAGATATTTCATTAGAAACCAGACGTTTCCACCTAGAATAGTCATTTACCACATTAACAATGTAGAGAGTGTATTTTTGATGAATGTTATCTTTATTGAAAAAACAGTGCTTTTCTTTGAAAAATAAAGACATTTCTAAGTGACCCCAAACTTTTGGACGGTAGTGTATATGAGCTTACATAAACGCCACAACTCACGGAAACGTCACTCATCAAATCTCTCGGACGTCTGTTTTGCAGCTAAAGTTCCTCAAACTCAAAGTTTAAAGCAAATGAATGTGATTTTTTCCCCCGCTTGGCTCCTCCAGCCTCCTTCTAGGAATGAATTTATAACTGTTTCATAAGCCTCGGCAATCTGAATGCTGACAGACATTATGGTAATGAGTCAAATTGATTTTGGAGAGGTAATGCTGGTGAGACACCGTGTGGCTGAGAGGGGAATGACAC
This sequence comes from Pseudoliparis swirei, assembly GCF_029220125.1. Lineage (NCBI taxonomy): Eukaryota > Metazoa > Chordata > Actinopteri > Perciformes > Liparidae > Pseudoliparis > Pseudoliparis swirei. Next base: position 4,880,264 of record NC_079392.1, on the reverse strand, counting down.
CTTCGGGTGAGGAATAAGAATAAGAATATACACTTTTATTAATCCCCAAGGGGAAATTAGTTCTCTGCATTTAACCCATCCTTAGTTATTACAGTGAAGCTGCGGTGGGCGGAAGCAACAACTGGGGGGTTGGGGTTGCCTGCAGGGACACTTCGACTTGCAACTAATGGGGAGAGCGGGGATCGAACCCACAACCCTGCGGTTGCAGGACAGCCCTCTTACCCCACTGAGCTAAAGCCGCCCCAAAGGCGAAGAGCATCTCAAATGAGATGCAACTCAGAGATAGACTGTGTGTGTGTGTGTGTGTGTGTGTGTGTGTGTGTGTGTGTGTGTGTGTGTGTGTGTGTGTGTGTGTGTGTGTGTGTGTGTGTGTGTGTGTGTGTGTGTGTGTGTGTGTGTGTGTGTGCGTGTGTGTTGCGTGCGTGCGTGCGTGCGTGCGTGCGTGCGTGCGTGCGTGCGTGCGTGCGTGCGTTGCCTGCTTAGGTAAGCCAAATTAAATAGTTTTCATTCAAGAGAAGCTTAAATGATGGAATAAAATAGATATATTTGGTCAACTTGTCCAATTTGTTTAATTTTACATTTTAAAAAGCACAGAAGCATAAACAATATAGAAATACTCAATCCAAGTTTTTATTCACCTTTTTTCAGTTATTGTCTAATACAATATGGTAGTTATCTCTGTAACACTATATACTAAGGAAATGTAGTTGTATTTCCTAAACAGTGGCCAAAGGACACGACCAAGAAACAATGTACATGCAGCTATGAATATAAATGTTCACCACATTAATATTGAGTTATTTTTCAATGCTACACGACTAAAGCTAATGCGAGACGACGGAGGAGGAACGCTAACAAGCCGACGTAGGGCTTCCTGATACCACACGACTTCCTACACGTCGTCACGTATCCATGAGTTATGTCCAATCCGCCTAGCAACACTCACACATGGCGGCACTTAACTTGCCACGGCCCGCGTTGTTTACTGTGATCCATACACGTGTCAGTCTGTGGTCGCATTTCCTGTCTGGCTTGAGGTAAAATGTAGTTACCCTCACCCCCCACACCCCCACCTCCTCGTCCGTGGTGCGTCTCCATTGAGATCACGGACCAATGAAAATTGTGACGGTTAATCATTTGAAGCAAAGTCACAATATGTTCACCCTGCTCGCTTTTGTTTTTTTGGGAAAAAAATTCATAAACACTGTTCCTCTCTCAACAAAACTCTGCCTGCACTCCTGAAGCTTTTCAGATTCCATCGTATCATTTAAATTACATCTGCACTGCACTTTGTGACACTTTGTCTGTGATAAGTGCAAAAAATACATCAACTTTACTTACTTATTTACTTATTTACTTATTTACTGATTTACTTCCTTCCTTATTTACTTCTTTCCTTCCTTACTTTCTTACTTATTTCCTTCCTTCCTTATTTACTTCTTTCCTTCCTTACTTTCTTACTTATTTACTTCCTTCCTTATTTACTTCCTTCCTTATTTACTTACTTACCTACTTCATTATTTACTTCCTTACTTCCTTATTTACTTCCTTCCTTCCTTATTTACTTACTTACTTATTTACTTCCTTCCTTATTTACTTCTTTCCTTCCTTACTTTCTTACTTATTTACTTCCTTCCTTATTTACTTCTTTCCTTCCTTACTTTCTTACTTATTTATTTAATTACTTACTTACTTATTTACTTCCTTCCTTATTTACTTCTTTCCTTCCTTATTTACTTACTTATTTACTTCCTTCCTTCCTTATTTACTTCCTTCCTTATTTACTTACATACCTATTTCCTTATGTACTTCCTTACTTACGTCCTTATTTACTTCCGTACTTACTTCCTTACTTCCTTCCTTCCTTACTGCCTTACTTATTTGCTTCCTTCCTTCCTTACTGCCTTACTTATTTCCTTCCTTCCTTCCTTACTGCAGTGTGTCGATAGGAGATTAACCTCAGGATGCAACATAAAAGGAAGCTAAATATAAAGATTATCACTTCGCCCGACGCCGAGATTGGAAAGCCAATCAGCGTTGAGCTGCCCCTCCGTTGGTGAATCTAACTGCTGCTGCTCTAGTGGCGCAGGAAGAGACGGTTATTCAGACGTAGAGGTTGAAAGTCACCGAGCTGTGTGAGCCTACGGGTGATGTCATGTATAAATATATATAATATATTAATGTTATGAACCCAAACACGAGGGCGTTAGATTTTCCGACGTTTGTGGGACGTCCTCAACAAGTATGAAGCAGAACTCGTGGTCATTTCCTCCGTGGTGGATGAAGGAAATGATAACTGTTTCCACGGAGATAAGCCCCGCCCCCTCTAGGGCGCGAATGAAGCGAATGAGGCGAAAAGCCACTAATAGTGAAGCGAGTATATTCGCAATGCTTCTGGTGTGAACGCAGCATGACAGTTAACTAATTAGGAATAATCAGTGAAACACTGACAGGGGTAGACCACGGGTTACAGGAGCATCGGTCACGTGACAGAAACGACGCCTCGATGAGCTTTAAACCAAGATTGGAGATAGGGATGAGAGAGAGAGAGAAAGAGAGAGAGAGAGAGAGAATAAAAAGTCAGACTGAAGACAAAATAGGAACCGATCGAGAGCCATCAAAGAACGAGGTGTAAGATAGGGGAGGCGAGATGGACTCAACAGATAGGCTGGATGTGAAAAGGTCCTGGAAGAGTGGGCGGGGCCTCGGGTCGTATTCACAGATGTGTATCTGTCCCACTACCTGTGTGGCGGTGACATCGATGGAATGTTCTAGGGAGTGAAGAAAATACTGAATAATGACTGTTTTCGGTGCTATTCCCGAGCTATCTGTATATATGAATATCAACCAATTGTGTGAGATGACGCTCATTCTTCTTTGAGTGATGACATGTGTGTCTTTCGCATAGGGGCCCCTGGGTCCAGATGGCCCACTGGGAGAACCGGGCCCTGAAGGCACCAAGGTAAAACATGCACGCCACCCGGTGTGAAACATCACCGTGTACATGAGGAGAGAGGATGAAAGTATGGACACTTTTGATTGGATGAAAGTATGGACACTTTTTTTGATTGAATTTTTTTGATTGGATGAAAGTATGGAAACTTTTTTGATAGGATTTTTTGATGAGATAAAAGTATGGACAATTTTGATTGGATGAAAGTATGGACAGTTTTTATTGAATGAAAGTAAGGACACTTTTTATTGGATGAAAGTATGGACAATCTTTTTATCTGATTTTTTGATAAGATAAAAGTATGGACAATTCTGATTGGATGAAAGTATGAACTATTTTTTTTTCATTGGATTTTTTTATTTTGCAACATATAGGTCCATCCTCCTGTATAGTAGCCACAGTATTACAACTGAAATGGCTGATCACCGCTTCAGTGAAATGATTTCTTACATCATTATATTATTTCTTTAGTCCATCCAAATATTTCCAAAATGTGTAATTTGTTCTGTTTTTTGGGGATTTTTTCCTGATCCGATTTGTGGTACTGAGATGTCTTATATGTAGAGTGTAATTATTATGGCTCGTTTTATTTCTTTCTTTATGTTTTTTATTTATTAATTAATTTTAATAGTATGTATTACTTACTTTTAATGTGCTGTACTGTAGCTTCGCATTGTGTGTATTTTGTCTTACCACATACAGGACTGTCTCAGAAAATTAGAATATTGTGATAAAGTTCTTTATTTTCTGTAATGCAATTAAAAAAACAAAAATGTCATGCATTCTGGATTCATTACAAATCAACTGAAATATTGCAAGCCTTTTATTCTTTTAATATTGCTGATTATGGCTTACAGCTTAAGAAAACTCTAAAATCCTATCTCATAAAATTTTAATATTTCCTCAGACCAAGTAAAAAAAAGATTTATAACAGCTGAGTGTTTGTCAAGGCTCAGGAAACCCTTGCAGGTGTTTCGAGTTAATTAGACAATTCAAGTGATTTGTTTAATACCCTACTACTATACTTTTTCATGATATTCTAATATTTAGAGATAGGATATTTGAGTTTTCTTAAGCTGTAAGCCATAATCAGCAATATTAAAAGAATAAAAGGCTTGCAATATTTCAGTTGATTTGTAATGAATCCAGAATGCATGACATTTTTGTTTTTTTTATTGCATTACAGAAAATAAAGAACTTCATCACAATATTCTAATTTTCTGAGACAGTCCTGTATACTGTTTTAGTGTGTCTTATCCTGTACTGTTTGTTATTGTTTTATGTTTATTATTGTTATGTTTGTTATTGTTTTCTGTTTATTATGGTCTGTCAAGGGACTACAGATGCACATTAGTTGTTTTGCTACAATCTGGTACAGAGCATCAATTGGTGACAGTTATGTTTTTAACTGTACAAGGTCCCTTTTAAATAAAAATAATAATAATAATAATAATAACAATAATAACAATAATAATAATAATAATAATAATAATAATAATAATAAGGCCCCTTTGAGGTGAATTTGTGATTCTGGGCTATACAATATAAACTGAATTAAATTGAATACCTTTCCTTTGCAGGGTGAAAGGGGCGACGTTGGACCAAAAGGAGAGGCAGGATTCATAGTAAGTCGTCCTTTAATTAATATGCAGACTTTCTTTTTTTGTGTCTATCGTCTGATACTATCTCATGTTAGAGAAAGACAGGAAAAGAAGCAAAGCACATCAAATAACAAGCCGCAAAGTTTACACTCGGAAGTATTAGACGTACTTGTAATGCATCTGCTGCGTGGTTATGATGATGATACTGTAATTTGAATCCGTAACACATTTACGGATGAAGACTTCAGGCTCCGAAAGAAACGAGAAGACTTAATTTGTGTTTACCCGCGTTCATCTAATGCCAAGAATAATCAGTCATAAATAAAGAGACATGATCCTGAACCCTTTGAAGGTTAACATGCGCATTACTTCTGAAGATGCACTCTCACCTCATGGAAAAAGACGTCAGCACATCTAGCGAAACCCTCGGGCTTCTGTAAAAGCTCGTGAGGCTTTAATCAGTTTCTTTTGGCAGAGTGGGCCTTTTGTCTTTTCACCGCTGTGTCACGTTATAATCAGTTATTATGCACCGCTGCCATCTTTTTGAGAAGAACCCTGAGCTATATATCAGCTGAGGAGCAGCAGATAAATACCAGACATGCACTGTGTCTTTAACGGGTCTGCTTAGATCTTCAGGTTTGCCTCTAACGCCGTTTTAATAAGTGCAATACGCTTTTTTCCCAAATGTGTACATCAAGTATATCAGCACAGTCATGTTCATGCAGAATGTATCCATGAAAAACATGTTCATCTCGATATGTATTAATATTTCCACATGTCGTTCAGACAATTGATAACCCTAACCCTTTTTAGGGTAATGTATCAATATGTTTTTCTTATTTTTTTCTTATTTTTTATTGAACGTATGCATCAATTCAAATATTTACACATGTCTTTCAGACAATTGATAACCCTAACCCTTTTTTAGGGTAATGTATAAATATTTACACATGTCGTTCAGACAATTGATACCACGTGTGAAGATTCTCAGATGATGCCCAATTGTCTGAACGACATGTGTAAATATTATATGATAATTGATGCATACTTTCAATAAAAGATTATTTAAAAAATAAGAAAAACATGTTCATCAATCAGATAGATAGATTTTAAGTAAACACAAAAAGGGGGAGGTTCAGCAGGTGTTTCCTTTTACATTTTAAAACTTATGCTTTTCATTTAGAGCTGAATTTTATGTAAGAGTGAAATGCATTTTTTAAATTTTTTATTAAGAAATATGGATTTAATTTTCTTCCTGTGTATGTGAGCCTCCTTTTAGCTGACAGAAAAACATATATATATTTAAAATTAACTACCATTGTAAATCATTCTCAAGTAATATTAATACGGAAATAGTTTCCACAAGGTTGCCGGTTCGATTCCCGCTCTCTCCATTGTCTAAGTGTCCTTGAGCAAGGCACTGAACCCTTCACTGCAAGCCCACTGCTCCTTAATAACTCAGGATGGGTCAAATGCAGAGAAGAATTTCCCCAATAAAGGGATCAATAAAAGTGTACATTTATTTTCCTTCAAATTATTTTTATTGTCATGTATAATATTTCACAATGAATCATCAAAAGAATGACGTGGCCATATTTCACTGCCTGTCGCAGACAATATCGCTCAATTATCCTCATAAAGCTTAAAGGGCTTTCATAACGTCGTACTTTAAACAAAACGTTATGTTCTACGAGCTGATGAAAGTTATAGGTTCAAATATCTTTTGATGGCTTTTGTCATATGTCCAAGAAATTAACCAGAAAATCTCATTATTTGAAGTGGTGCTTCCGCAGAAAGGGAAAATTAGTATGTTGCCAATATCTTTTTCCCAAAAATATATTGATTTAAAGTGTTTGGTAATCATTTAAATAAAGATTTCTCCTCTGAAGGGCAAAGCTGGCAGTCGAGGAGCGAGAGGCCAAGCGGGGAAGAATGTAAGTAAACGTTTTACTGGATGCTGACTTGTCTCCTTCAGAGCTTTTAATTATCCTCTTCCCTTCATCAAGAAAGCATCGCTATGATTACAGCGCACGCCGTGCTCCCGTAAAACATTTCCACGTCCTCCTTTGACCCGGCGATGCATGTAATTATGACTTTTTAAGAGTGCAGACGTATAAAGTCACGAAGAGGAAATTGTCATCGTTAAAAAAAAAAAAAGGCACTGTGTGCACTTTTTTTGTCTCTCCAAGAACAATCAAAACAAATGTGCATCTGTTAATCTTATTCAACAGGTGTGTGAGGTTAGCGTTCACCACATTGTTCAAACATAAGCAAAAACTCATTTCCTGCCTCATAAATAAACTAATTATGAGTAATGATTAATATACTTTATGTGGGAATGTAACACTGTTCATAATGCTTCACAGTTTAGACGAGCCATTCATATGTTTTAATGAAAATACTGTGACCACAGATATGTGTGCAGTATGGAGCAGAGGACATTCATTGTACAGTTGAAAGAATAAAGAATAAAAAGAATAAACTTATCAGCACCCTCTAGTGGACAAATCATGTAATGGAGAAAACAAACATCAATGGCATTTCTAACCCTAACCCTATCCACTGAGATTTGGGACAATACCAATATATCCAGGTAAATAATGGTTCATGATATCAGCTAGCGGATGTATTGGTCAGGACGTTATCAACCTCAGAGGACACACATTATTATTATTATTATTATTATTATTATTATATATATATATATATATATAAATATATATATATATAAGATTGAATATATTTAAATATATTTATATATATAAATATATATATATATATAAGATTGAATATATTTATATATATATCTATATATATTATAGTACCACACAACAGACAGTTTGGCACCATTTTTCCTGCAGACTCTCGTATAGTTTTTCTATTTTTACCATGAAGAAAATGCTGAACGGTCGATTTTTTTAATATGCTATTTAATTTCGAAAGAATGCCATAACTGATGTTGCACAGATGGTAGAAATATGTACAACAACAAAACACGATCCAAAACATATTCAAAACGCTGATTTAAGTGGGCTGTCAAATAGTCAAATGGGGATTATTATGTATCCACAGTATGTATCTGTTAGTTTCATCCGTTTATGGCACGATTCCCAGTCAGGCTAAAAAGCTCCTCCACCTGCATGTCTAACCCGGCGTGGCATTCACTTGTTTGGAACTTTTTTTCTGCTGACAAATGAGCTGCTCCTCACATTCTTTAATCACGTTTTTGGCTTCACATTTGACATTTCAAGAGGTTTTTTGAAATTACTCTGACACACAAATACACACATTGTGTACTCGCTCCCTCCAATGAGCCATCTGGGCATCATCCACACACATAGCCGTGACTGGTTGCGACCTGTCCTCCTGCTTGATGTTCAATGAAGATCCACCGCCTCCTCAAAACGTTGCCCATTACACACTTATCAATAGAGTGTGTAATGGGCAGCGTTTTTACATTCTCCACCTCTGGACTCATAGCGCCATCTTGTGTTTGATGAAAAAAATAAAGAAAAGCTCCATCAAAAGCTACATACACATGTTGACCATTGAATTTCCATGACTTTTAACCAAAATGTCCATGATTAAACATTTTGTGAAATCTTGATATACCTTAAATGAAACAAAAAAATGAGAGACAATAGTTTGATTAAAAGAATACATTTAATATTATTTATATACATGTTTATTCTTTTAATCAAACTGCGTCAATGAACAAATGAATACAAAACATTTCCATGACTTTTCCAATATTTTACTTGTCCAGGCCTGGAAATTTAAAAAAATTAAATTTCATGACTTTTCCAGGTTTTCCATGACCGCACAAACCCTGACTACAGATTTTTGTCTCCCTAAAACCGTGGAAATATTACTTTCAACACTAGCGGTGTTGCCAATTGCTCTCGCTGGCTCTTTACATAATTACGTGACCCGTGAGAAGATTTCGATGTTTTTCCCGCTCTTTTATTTTGCCTTGTTTTCATTTGATCCAGCAGCTATCTCTTAAACGTCTCAAGCTGTGTGAATAAGGTGTTTCTGGATCAATTTATATCTATATATATTTGTATTTTGAGCGTTAGATTGTACTGTTTCACGATAGAGTTTAAAAACCAATTAATTCTCCAGCTAACGGTTAACGCTACTGAATTCTTTTGCTATCTCGTGAACTTTTGGAACATATATTTCTGCATCGAATTAGGCTGTCTCGTCTAAACACGGTACTACAAAAAACCAAAGCCAAATCCTTTTGTATTGCATCAAATAAATCCTGCCTCGTGTCTCGAGGGCATGAAGGCAACACTGACATATTCATCCCTGTTATCACGCTTGTGGTTACGTTGATTTTGATGGTTTCTGATAACGATGAGAAGAGCCAAGCTTTCTATTTGATCCTTTTTTTCTCCGTGATGACACAACTGATTGCGGCTGCAATCCACTGTGTGTTTCCAGGGTAACGCAGGTATTCCCGGCAGCACCGGGGAGATGGGACCCCACGGTGAACCCGTAAGTACGCCGTCTTCCAACGCTTCACTTTGACGTGCTTGTTTCAGGAAACTACGGACAAACGCAACATTTTTTTAAAAGGCGACTTGTCCGCAATCTATGCGACCGTTCACAAGTTTGGGGTCACGTAGAAATGTCCTTATTTTTCAATGAAAAGCACTGTTTTTTTAATGAAGATGACATTAAATTAATCAGAAATACACTCTATACATAGTTAATGTGGCAAATGATTATTCTCTGGTTTTTAATTAAATCTCTAAATAGGTGTATAGAGGCCCATCTCCAGTGTTTTAATGGTACATTGTATTATCGCCTTAGAAGATAGAAAACCCTTGAAAACCCTTTTTATGTGAGCGCAGCTGAAAACAGTTATGCTGGTGAGAGAAGCTATAAAACTAGCCTTCCTTTGAGCCACATATTTGAATAACAACATTAATGTTTCAAATAAAAATCATTATTTCTAACCTGGTAAATGTCTTGACTATATTGTATATTAATTTTGTATTCATTTGATAAATAAAAGTGTGAGTTTTCATGGAAAACACCACATTTTCTGGGTGACCCCAAACTTTTGAACGGTAGTGTATAACGCATCTTTACTCTTGCAAAAGATATTTGTGAGAAAGGGTTTCTCAAACTCCTCTCCAATTTACTTATTAAGCGAAATTAAACATATTTGAGAGGTGAAACAAGTTATTTAGATTTGACTAAATGACGATGTTCCGCACACCTTTAAGCAGTACATACACCTTGGGCATCCCTTCCTGGATTAGTGGTTCAAGTTCTGGATTTTCCTAGAAAATCCGCCAACCCTTTAGGAACATAAAGAATGTCAAACAATCCGATACAAATATTTATTAGGGTGGGACGTTCCAATAACAGTGGAGGCACGGTTTATGTTATGCGATGTGTTTCATCTTGCCTTTGGCTGGTCTTCAATTTGACTCCAGGCACTCTCAGCTCTCCGCTCTACTCTACAGACTTAAACATTCATGTTTTTGTTTGGCCATTATATGCTCGACTTGTATATTATGTCGTACTGGTGTTTTATTACCCGATTTACTGAATCTAACAAATCCAATGCTGTTATGATTGTATAATTTGACTGCTTAAAGCTGCTTAAGGCATCCTATGATGGGTTCATTTTCTTTCAGGGACCAAGAGGACCTTCTGGAGAAGCTGGACCTGATGGAGAGCATGGACCCGAAGTACTTTTCATTAAGAATTAGTTCACATAAATCAATTTATTAAGAAAGGATTGGGCTTTTTTAATAGTATAACTTAAATATGACTCATTCCCATTTGTTTTTCATCTTCTTTTCAGGGTGGGCCTGGTGCTGAGGGGGAACTGGGTGCCATCGGAGAGCCGGGGTCAAAAGTCAGTACGACCGTGTCGTGTTTTTTTGCAACCACTCCTCCCGCCTGAGAACACATTAGTCACGTGGGGGCTTCAGTCCCTACCCCCTCTGCAGCAATGTGAACAATATGTGACCTCGCTCAGATAATTTGCCATAACTGTAACCTTGTAACAGCGGCTCATTGTCAAGTCTAACTTGGCCCCAGTTTCAAGTATCAGTGGTTGGTTTAAACGTCTGCGAGTGTGCGTGCACAGATGAGTGTGTTTGACCTCCAGACAGCCCCCTCTTTGGTTTGTTTTGTGTCCCTGCAGGGTGAGATCGGGCCTCCAGGAGCTGAAGGGGAGCAGGGACAGGAGGGAACAAGTGTGAGTAACTCCAAACATCCCACTAATCCCTTCCTTCCTTGTGTTTTGAGGACAATGTCTAATCCCCTCTAGCCCGAGGACAGCAGAACAATGGACTATATAAATAGCACGGTCTCATCATCATACTGTTTACTAGACTCAACACCCTTTAACAAGGTGACTCAAACTCTCTGTGATCAAGCCAACATGGCATTCTTTTACTCACTTCAGTTGACTGGAGGAAGGAAGATAAAATAAATCAGATGATGTCTGAGAAACTGTCCATATGGTCCTTAGGAATTATTTTTATCTCAATCCAACTGTCTACAGTCAGTTGGATTAAAAACATGCTTTATCTCTCTTTCATACATGTGTTCCCAGAGCAAGAACGTTTTTGTTTGTTTATTAGTCACTGAAATTGTCCTTATACAACGGGGATTTATTAAATCGTTTCCACTGTGTCTCTATCTCTCTTATTTTGTGTAATATAACTTAAAGAGTAACTTAACAGAGACACACTGGCGCTGTTCACGGCCCAGTGACGTCACTGTTTTGGTGGAATACCGGATGTAGTCAGAAGTGAAACTGCCTCGAAACATTAAACCGGACATTCAGAGCGTAAACATAGGGTGACCAGACGTCCTCTTTTCCCCGGACATGTCCTCTTTTTGAGACCTAAAAAATGCGTCCGGCAGGGATTCCAAAAACGTCCGGGATTTTGCTTCGTCGGATATTTGTGTTTCTCTGGGTCTTTCGCAAACTAGTATTTACCCCTTACATGTTTTGGAAATGGTATCTCCCTTACGTTCCACCTTCTTGCGCGAGCTCTGACGGTATAGAGAACAGTCATTGGTCGACCGATCTCAGGGTTGCCAGATACACGATAATTATCCTCAAAATAAGACCATTTTGAGCCTTTGGTACGATACTTCACCATCTCCAATCTGGCAACACGGAGCACCTTGCCGCCTCCACTAGTTTTGTTTTACATTTGCACTTTGCAGTTTTGTTAAAGTTCAATAAATAGATGTTAATTTTGTCATTTGTGTCATTTTTGTCATTTCATTTGTGACATTTGTATGCATTCACATGGTCATGGTGCGGCATGCTATACACCCTCCGTGTAGGATATTACCCCCTCCAACAGATGGTCTTGCACTTGACTGGTGATTTTAAGTTTTTTTTAATAATTCCCAAAACCAACGTAAGAGCTGTGTACAAATGCACAACACGATAATTAGGTGTTAGCTTACTCTTCGTTAGCATTAGCTAATATAATACACACATAAATCCAATAGTTATGCTAATGGCCTTAAAACATTCACACTTATTACATTCATTATAATTTAAACTAAGTGTGTGCCTCTACGGGGGGAGTGCTAAAACCTTAACCATCTTTGTTTTGTATTTACAATCGGACATATTTTCCGTAACCGTTAACATTAAACTGCGCATAATGCAACTTCCGTTTTAACTTCACGGGCCGCCTTCAAAATAAAAGCATCTTCTCTCAAAACAGGAAACGAGACGCATGTTGCTCAAGGCTGTCAAAAATATGGAACAAAAAAAAACTAAGCCAACACACACATGGGGTTACTTACAATCTGTTTGCTAAGTTGCTGTTTTGTTATAACAAGCTTTGTTATCCGTGCTTTTTTGGCAAGACGACATTTGTAAACGACAATTGAAAACTTTAACTTGCTGTCAGTTTTCTTATTGTTTACATGTTTTAATCTTATTACGCCTTCCATTGTTATATTGCTCGGGTTTATTGTGCAGTATTTGCACATCCTATCTGCCATCACAGAGACAATAACAATGTCCCCGTTGTCACAGTATATATATATCACATTTTACAAAAGTGAAGAAGCTTTGTTGTTTTGTTGTTGTTGTTGTTGTAGGGTGTTCCTGGTCCCCCTGGGGAAGATGGCCCTCAAGGAAAAGATGGAGCCAAGGTAAACACAACAAGACAGTCTTTGTTCACGTAACGTCACTCTTTTCTTCAAAAAAATCAAGCCTGTAGACAAAATAAGCGATGGATTAATATTAATATTTAGCAGATATAACAACAATAATGTGTGGTTTCTTGCTTTTAGGTCAACAAAGAGAATAGTTAAGAATTATTCAAAGTGACTTCAAGTCATACTCTGAATATCACCACAATACACTTAGAACACCAATCCACCCAATGGCACGCTACATTTAAATGGGTTATAAATTCTGACCTATTGACCTGTCTCTGTATGTCATGTGAAAATAACAAAAATACTAATTTAATGGTCTTTCACTGTTTTTTCGCTGGCTGTCTGCCTCTCTTCCTCTGTGCCTATCAGGGTGAGACTGGTGAGCGTGGGCCAATCGGAGAGCCCGGGGACAAAGGATTAGAGGGAGAGCCTGGACCCCTAGGACTACCTGGAGGGCCTGGCAAACAGGGCTTTCGCGTAAGTATATTTTTATGTCTCCAAACCGTTTGACAAAAAAATGACCGTCGCAGAAAATGACATTGAGAAAAGACACACTTGCGTCCAGCTAAATTTGAATAGTTATTTATGTGAGAGCTAACAAGAGATCGATGGATCATAAGCATACAGCTGATGACACATGGGAGTTTTCTTCTGCTCCGATGTAAGGTCAAAGGTCAGGGATGTCGTATGTGTCCAGATTGTAAAGGAGGAACATTTGAGATTTTTGATATTGGGCTATATAAAATAAACTTAATTTAATTAAATAGAAAATAAATCAAACACGTAATACTTTATATTCTCGCAACTGACTGAGCTGATCATACAAAAGTGCTCTGAACCAAACCCTGCTCTTGTGTCCCAGTAGGGGGCGGCCTTCTCTTTAACACAGCCTCTCTCGTAAAAGTCCCAAAGTCATGTGATTGTGGATGTTCAGATCCAGATTTATGGACGGGTGTTTAAGGGGCAGGAAGGTCACAGGGGTCAGGAAAGGAAGACAGATTCAGGGCACACATACAAAGCTCTGTAAAAACAAGCAGGTGAGCTGATAAAGCTGGTAGACATTTTTAATCATGTCTGTCATCAATGCCTCTTGTTATAGAATACATGTTGTAATGTCTGTGGGTAATCATTTCATGCGTCTCCTACAGGGGCCAGAAGGAAAACTAGGGCCACTCGGGAACAGAGGACGGCACGGGAAGAAGGTAAGGACCTGGTTCACCACCATCTTTGTTCTCCATTAGGAGGACCTACGTCTAAGAGGACATAGACCAAGCTCCTTTGGCGTTCAGGTGGTTCCCAGAGAACTAGAACATCTCTTTTAGAAAGAAGAAATAACTGCAACCAGCATTCAAGACCACTGTCCTGAAGCGCCCGATGGATTTATGTGACGATACGACAGAATGAATGCTTCATGCCGTCAAAGGAGGTTGAGTGCTAACTTTCAACTTAAAAGGATTTTCTCCATATTGGCATATTTCTTTTTTTTTCTTCAGATTAGATTAGATAGATTAGATATTCCTTTATTAGTTCCACAGTGGGGAAATTTCAGGATCACAGCAGCGGGTGCACATTAGAGCATTAATATAAAATTAAAATAAAACACAATAACAAGACTAAAATACTAAAATACTAGAGGAAACAAAAATATATATATATATATGTTGATTTTTATATATTTATTATATATTTATATATAATAAAAATAAAACACAATACCAACACTAAATTCTAATCCTAAAATACTATAGAGGAAACAATATATATATATATATACAAATACACAAGGCAGTGACCAAAGTGAATAATTTCCAGCAGGTTAAAGTGACCAGGAAAATTAAATTTTAATAATTTGTAATAATTTTGTAATAATCCCCCCATTGACAATCTGTTTTCTTTCCAGGGAGAGAGAGGTCCTCCGGGGCTCGTCGGGGAGATCGGCACCCGGGGAGACGTCGGCCAGCCGGGCGAGCTCGGGCTGAAAGGAGCCCGGGGGACGCGAGGCACACCCGTGAGTTCAGCTTCTTCCTCTGTTTCCTCTCACTTAATCCGTTAGCTATGTCTCTGGATTATATGTTTGAGGTGTGGAGAGTATCTCAGGCTGACCACCGGGGGGCAGTGTGTATTAGTGTGGCAGGTAGTTTATATTTGGGGCACAGGTGTAACTGATGTACGGGTAATGATGTATGGGTATGTATTAGTATATATATATAGTTATTGTGAAATGTAATTAAAAGGGAACCTCACCAGAAAGCCACAAATGGCCTGGAATCTCTTCTTAAAAGCGAGTAAAGAACAGGCTCTTGAGTGGCCGAGGATGGAAATCGGTCACCACACCTGTCCCAGTGTCCGACTGAACAGTTTCGAACAGATGACTGATTATAAAGATCCACTGAGGTAACATTTAGAAGAAGGAAAAAAAAAGTAGTGCTAATAATTTGTCTTATTAAATGCAAAAAAAGACATGACATGTATTTGATTGGCAGCAGCTGGCAGGAGTCACACTGTGGAGGATGAGATTATGCAAATAAAAGGTGTAGTTTACATTGTTATGGGCTAGAAAAGGATAGAAAAGGACCACACCGGCATCGGACTGGACCGCAGCGACACGCAGGGGCTTTTACATGTAACGTGATGCATCTAAGCTGATAATTAGCAACACATTCCTCAGTGTATACTATATTTAAAAAATAAGTCA